>NC_064927.1:460014693-460317193 GCF_023897955.1 Schistocerca gregaria | reverse complement strand
AGGTGCTGGTAAACCTCTTATGTTATTTGATTTTCAAACAGGTAAGCAACACTGAATATACTCATACATTTCTCTCTTTACTTATTTTGATCAACACTAAACTGACACACAATATTTTAGCGCTACGCAATCTTACTTTCAATAACCCCTACAAAAGAACCGCCGTGACTAACAATAACCTATACCTTTCATGTATCACTTACCTCACAAAAATCTTCGTTACTCGAACTACTGCAATACAACGAGCGCCAGCTAAATAAAAGATTCTAACTACTGAAGGCACTAACTACTGATAGGCATAGTTAGCAAATGAATGATTTTGATAGAGAACAAACAATGTATTTACCTTAATAGTGTTCAAAAGTCATTTTATATATATATATATATATATATATATATATATATATATATATATATATATATATAATGACTTTTGAACACTATTAAGGTAAATACATATATATATCAGTTCATGACATCCAGTCTTACAAATTTCCTTTTTCTGACGGACACACATCCAGATCGTCCGCTCTCAAAACTCTGCCATCTCTCTTCCCACACCCACCACTGGTGGTGGCTCACCTCCAACTGCACAACGCTACGCGCTGTTCACATCCAACTGCCCAACACTACAATAGCAAATAATCCAACGTTGCAAATTAGCCACAGACTGCACACAGCACAGTCAGTGATTTTCATACAGAGCACTTCGTGGCGTTACAAACATAAAAATCTAAACAGCCCACTTACAAAGGTTTTAATGTTTTCGACGCTGTTTTCTGCTTGGTTAGGCCTGTATTACGGCGTTGAGTATCAAGTTTCTTACATTTTCAAGTCAGCAATGGCGTATACTTTCCTGGTTAAACAGCATGGGTGTCTCGTGAAGTTCTTTCAATAGATAATTTTCCACTGTGAAGATGATCCTTGATCGAAACTAGTGGTGGATAAACGTATTGTAAGACAACACAATATTTTCCACACATTTATCCTTCTTCCATGTGGTTGTGTTACTTATTGAGCACATCAGTGCTCAAATTTGTGTGAATTCCTAAGGGACCAGATTGCTTAGGTCATCGGTCGCTAGACTTACACACTGCTTAAACTAACTTATGCTAAGAACAACACACACAAAACCATGCCCGAGCGAGGACTCGAACCTCCGGGTGGAGGGGCCACCCTGTCCGACTACTTAGGTCATCGGTCGCTAGACTTACACAACTTCTTAAACTAACTTATGCTAAGAACAACACACACAAAACCATGCCCGAGGGAGGACTCGAACCTCCGGCTGGAGGGGCCACCCAGTCCGTGACATGACGCGTCAAACCGCTCGGCCACTCCGCGCGGTAGCACATTAGTGTTGCAGGGACGGAGAGGACCGCAGAGTGTTTTAAACCTTTCGCTAATCCACTCAGCCGCCTGCCTCAGGGGGATGAAGACCCCAGACAGCGACTTGCTTGCAGACACGTGACCCCACGGGCTTACTGGGATCCGACTACCGCAGCATATCGAATTCTTCAGCGGGCAGCAGCCGCGAACTTTAATCCCCGCGCACGTCCGCCGTTCCTCTCCGTTTTCTCTCTCTCTCTCTCTCTCTCTTTCTCTCTCCTCACCACTTTCATACTCCCCCCTCTCGTGCCTGGTGCTGTTGTGTTTTTTTTCCGTTCCTCTTTTTTTCCCGTTCCTCTCCGTGGGTTCCGCAGAGTTGGTGGGCTTTGGTGTTGCTTCACCTGACACCCAGAGCTCTGCTATCGGAGCCCGCAGGCTGCAGATAAAACACGGATATCCACTCTTCGCGCGGCCGCCGCTACAGGGTGGTTCGCACGTCGCTACACGGCCGTCAGGCACTCCCGCCCCCAATTCGGTGGTCTTGTTTGTAGTGATCTGACCGAGCCGCTGGAGTCTTCGAAACGAAGAACTCTATCATAACACGCGTGATGAAAATGGTCATGATAACGGATTTCTGACGCTGAAATTGTGACAGCATCACTGATCTGGTAACGATCGCAACGCAGATATATAAAAATGTTCTTTAATTTTTATTCAGTTATGACCGGTTTAAGTGGCTATGATCCCTCACCGAATATAAATACTTGGCTATCAATAGCATTTTTTTAAGTTATCATAGTTCTGACTGTATTTTTTCTTGCATTTATGTATCAACATAACATCATTACAACAATACACGTACAGAAAAATGTAATTGTGAATAGCTGGTCAATATTTCACATAATCTAAATCTTAAAAACAGAAATAAATACAACTGACATGTGTTACAAGTTATTTGCAGAAAGCTTTTAGTAACAATTCTAGAAAAAGGTCAGTATGTGTTGTCAAATACACTCCTGGAAATTGAAATAAGAACACCGTGAATTCATTGTCCCAGGAAGGGGAAACTTTACTGACATATTCCTGGGGTCAGATACATCACATGATCACACTGACAGAACCACAGGCACATAGACACAGGCAACAGAGCATGCACAATGTCGGCACTAGTACAGTGTATATCCACCTTTCACAGCAATGCAGGCTGCTATTCTCCCATGGAGACGATCGTAGAGATGCTGGATGTAGTCCTGTGGAACGGCTTGCCATGCCATTTCCACCTGGCGCCTCAGCTGGACCAGCGTTCGTGCTGGACGTGCAGACCGCGTGAGACGACGCTTCATCCAGTCCCAAACATGCTCAATGGGGGACAGATCCGGGGATCTTGCTGGCCAGGGTAGTTGACTTACACCTTCTAGCGCACGTTGGGTGGCACGGGATACATGCGGACGTGCATTGCCCTGTTGGAACAGCAAGTTCCCTTGCCGGTCTAGGAATGGTAGAACGATGGGTTCGATGACGGTTTGGATGTACCGTGCACTATTCAGTGTCGCCTCGACGATCACCAGAGGTTTACGGCCAGTGTAGGAGATCGATCCCCACACCATGATGCCGGGTGTTGGCCCATGCTACCAGTGTTAAAGACTGCGATGGAGCTCCGTATGCCACGGCAAACTGGCTGACACTGACGGCGGCGGTACACAAATGCTGTGCAGCTAGCGCCATTCGACGGCCAACACCGCGGTTCCTGGTGTGTCCGCTGCGCCGTGCGTGTGATCATTGCTTGTACAGCCCTCTCGCAGTGTCCGGAGCAAGTATGGTGGTTCTGACACACCGGTGTCAATGTGTTCTTTTTTCCATTTCCAGGAGTATATATTGTGAAAAGCAATGGTCCCAGAACACTCCCCTGTGGCACGCCAGAGGTTACTTTAACGTCTGTAGATATCTCGACATTGAGAACAACATGCTGTGTTCTGTTTGCTAAAAACTCATCAAATCAACCACACAGCTTGCCTAGCATTCCGTAGGCTCTTACTTTGTTTATCAGGTGACAGTGCGGAATTGTATCGAACGCCTTCGGGAAGGCAAGGAAAATGGCATCTCCCTGGAAGCCTGTATCTGATATTTTCTAGGTCTCATGAACAAATAAAGCGAGTTGGGTCTCACATGATCGCTGTTTCAGGAACCCATGCTGATTCCTGCAGAGTAGATTCTGCGTTTCCAGAAATGACATGATACGCGAGAAAAAAACATGTTGTAAAATTCTACAACAGATCCGTGTCAGAGATATAGGCCTACAGTTTTGCGCATCTGTTCGACGGCCCTTCTTGAAAACTGGAACTACCTATGCTCTTTTCCAATCATCTGGAACCTTCCATTGCTCTAGAGACTTGCGGTACACGGCTGTTAGAAGGGGGGCAAGTTCTTTCGCGTACTCTGTGTAGAATCGAATTGGTATCCCGTCAGATCCAGTGGACTTTCCTCTGTTGAGTGATTTCAGTTGCTTTTCTAATCCTTGGACAGTTATTTAGAGGTCAGCAATTTTTTCGTTCGTGCGAGGATTTAGAGAAGGAACTGCATTGCGGTCTTCCTCTGTGTAACAGCTCTGGAAAAAGGTGTTTAGTATTTCAGCTTTACGCGTGTCATCCTCTGTTTCAATACCATTATCATCCCAGAGTGTCTGGATATGCTATTTCGATCCACTTACTGATTTAACGTAAGAACAGATTTTGTTGAACAAGCACTATTACATTCAAAAGATGCAGTGTCTACTTTCTGATTCGGCGTATCACAAAATCAGTTCTGACCCTACTAAGAGTTTTGAGAGAAAGACTAATAACCACCTGAAGAAAAGTTCTTTGTCACAGGAGACTATCAAGAGTCTTAATTCTTACTGTGCAGTACCACCCAGATTATATGGCCTCCATAAGGTTCATAAAGAAGCTGTCCCGTTGAGGCCTATTGTTTCTAATATTGGTGCTCCGACATATCGTGTAGCTAAACATCTTGCTAGCTTGTTGAGCCCACTAGCAGGTAGGTGTGAACACCACATTAAGAACTCTGCAGATTTCTTACGTCGATTGCAGGGATTGCGTTTGAATGACTCTAATATTTTATTTTTGATGTGGTTTCTCTTTTCACTCGCGTTCCTCTCTCTGGTTCGTTGCAGCTAATTGAGGTTACGTTTGGTGTTGAGTTTACAAATTTGTTTCGACATGTGCTGACTTCCACTTACTTTTTATTGGATGGTCAGATTACGAACAGACTGATGGAGTTGCAATGGGAAGCCCGTTGTCACCTATTGTGGCCAATTTGATTATGGAGGACTTTGAGGAACGTGCATTGGAGTCAGCGTCTTTGAAACCTGCGTGTTTTTTTTTCAGATATGTAGACGATACTTTTGTTGTTTGGCCTCATGGTAGTGAGAATTTAAACCGGGTTTTGGAACACCTGAATTCAATCCTCCCGAATATTCAGTTCACTATGGAGGTGGAAAAGTACGGATGCCTTCCCTTCCTTGATGTGTTGGTCAGGAGGAAGACTGATGGTACGTTGGGACATTCTGTTTATAGGAAGCCTACTCACACTGACTTGTATCTGCGAGCTGATAGTTGTCACCATCCAGCTCAGCGTGAAGGAGTAATTCGTACCTTGGTTCACAGGGCCCACGTTATCTCAGACCCTGAAAGTGTGGCAGCTGAGCTATCACGTATCGAAGTCACCTTTCGTCAGAATGGTTATAGTGAGAGGCAGATCAAACGTGCGTTGCGCTATCAGCCTTCTGTGCAACGGGTGAGTGACGATAGCAACGAGGTGACACCTATGTGTAGGGCCTTTTTGCCTTACGCAGGAAGCATTTCCAACAGGATTGGCCGCATTTTGGGGAAATATGATGTCAAATGTGTTTTTCGACCACCTTATAAGATTAAGGACCTGTTGGCATGCGTAAAAGATGATCCTGGTTTGCGTAAGGCTGATGTCTATCGTATTCCTTGCAGTTGTGGCATGTCATATACTGGTCAGACAATCAGGACTGTGGAAGACCGGTGCATTGAACATAAGCGTCACCCACGCTTACAACAGCCGAGCAAATCCGCTATTGCAAAACATTGCCTCGACACCGGTCATCCTATGGAATACAACAACACGGAGATTCTGGCTTGCACGTCCAGCTATTGGGATAGTGTTATTAAGGAAGCTGTTGAAATCAAACTATCCAGCAACCTTATAAACAGAGATGGTGGATTTTGTTTCAATGTTGCTTCGAATCCAGCTCTGTCTCTCATCAAAAAACAGAGGGACAGAATTAGTGCTACCTCACCTGTTGATTAATAGTCACTATCGATAGTTCTGATATTGGTTGTCTTTGTTTGTGTTGACACTTGTTCTGTGTGTGGTATCTTCCCTGTTTCTCCTCTGTGAACCGAGATATTTAATTCCCTTGCACATTGCTTCCTCC
The DNA here is from genome assembly GCF_023897955.1 of Schistocerca gregaria. Classification (NCBI taxonomy): domain Eukaryota; kingdom Metazoa; phylum Arthropoda; class Insecta; order Orthoptera; family Acrididae; genus Schistocerca; species Schistocerca gregaria. Next base: position 460,311,405 of record NC_064927.1, on the reverse strand, counting down.
TTGCATTTGTGCCTTGAGAATGGCAGGGTGTGCTCCTGTCGAAATATCGACGGTGGTCGAGGACGTTACCCGGCAGCAAACACGTTATTTGAACATTCAATCCACCGAGAAAGGTTAAGGTCTCACAAACAGATTTACTTATTAGAAAAGGACAAATGTTTCATAGGTTGCACACGTTATGTCGGTAGGCGACTTGTTTTTACAACTTTTCCAGAAGCCAATCAAGCTTAACTCAGATAGAAAACTTCGATTTTTTTTATTTGTCATGGTAGTATTAGGGCCTCACATGCAACCAAGCATTTTTCAAAATTTAATACGACATTTCTTATGAGACACATTTTGTAAGAGATTGTGGAACAAGTCTATTAATATCGTCTTCCCCACATAGTCTGCCTGCTGAACACATCTTTGTATTTGGACCAGCGTCTGTGATAAGAAAACTGAGACATGTGCATATATTTGCTTATATATCTCGTGAAAATTACCGCTGTAGATCAAAAATTGCTTCATTATTCACTTCACAACAATAAACCTAATAAGTGACAGTTCAACTTGACAGTAAATACGTAACATATACTACAGTGTTGTATGTTATATAATTTTTATTGTTATTATTAGTAGCAGTGGTCAGACACAAAGCAAAACTTCTGTCAGTTCAGAAGGAAAGAGTCTAGCAATCAAGTGATTTGCAAACAGCAAATATGGGTCACACATTATAACATGGCTGAATTTGAATGGAGCGCAGAATGTCGGTGAATGAAGCGTTACTAGTGAAAAGATTGCTATACTGGAAGCATGATTTGTAACAAATGTCTACCCTCAGTGTGGGTACTTAGCATTCTTTTCTGAGAAGGTGTTGTGGCTATCAGTCGCGATACACTGAGAATTGATTCATTGTATAAAAAAAGATTCGTCATTTTGAAAGCAAAACTATTGCAAGGAAATTCTTTTTCTTTCTAAAGTTCAACTAATTGTTAATGATGACGACTGGGAGAAATTTGGGGAGGGGGGGGGGGTTACCAGCTACTATCTGAATGCAGTCAGCGGTAATTGTCTCAGAAAGGTTAGGAACCACTGGTTTAGGCAGTACGATCAGGTTGAATGCTTAGTGCGTTCTCTCTGTTAACCTTTCTGTACCCATGTCCGATGGCCCCGCAGAAACTGTTTCACGTAGCTGCCAGAGCTTTGATAAGGCCGTCTATACTTCGAGTCTTACCGGAAGACCCCACATTTTTCATACCTCACCCACACAGGATCTCTCGTACTACTGGATACATTTATTAATTTTTCAACGCGACTTGTATGCTATCGTCGTACGCAATAAAGTAGCACCTAAAGATAGGAATATTGTCCTGAAACTCGGGTAGTGTACATGCCTTTATCCAGATAAAGAAACTTTGAAATTATGACTGCAGCAGATTTTAATCACGATGAACAATCCAGCTACTAAGAGTTGTGCATATGCCACTAAAAATATGTTAGGAAACTGATCCCAATATAAAAGAATCAAACGTAACAGTATGGAGGTTACAATATGTAGAGGCTCTACTCACAAAACATGGCACCTTACCAGTTGTTTATTTCAGATGCTTCAAGTTTAACTGCACTGGTCATTAAATCATTTCTCATTGAATTAATCATTTCTCATTCATTTAATCATCTCTAATGCTTTATTAATCTCAATTGTGTAAACGTACGTAAAGTGTAAACGTACATACATAATGTAACGCCTGAATGTTTGAACGTGTACCTGGGTGTCGATTACGGGCGCTCCTTTGCCTGCACAATATTTTCCACTCGCAGCCTGCCAGACCGCCGGGCTTCACTTCATTTCCCTTTCATTTCCACTGCCGGATACAGCGGGCCGCCCACGGCCATTGGCTGCCCGTGGGCGTACGTACAGTTTTGTGGTCAGGTGTTCTCTGATGCGTACGCTACTCGCCCCACCACTGACAAGTAGTTAGCTGCCGGTACTCGGGTCGCGTCATTTGCGACTACAGGTAGAACTCTTGCAACTCTTTGTTTTCGCCTCTTGTGATTAATAGCACAAAGATTGAAACTGGCAGAAGTAAAGCTGTGAGTAGCGGGCGTGAGTCGAGCTTCGGTAGCTCAGATGGTATACCACTAGCCCACGAAAGGCAAAGGTCCCGAGTTCGAATCTCGGTCGGGCACACAGTTTTAATCTGCCAGGAAGTTTCATATCAGCGCACACTCCGCTGCAGAGTGAAAATCTCATTCTGGAGCACAAAGATTATTTTATCACGCACAACATAAATAAAACTATAACTGTTATACTGAGGCTCTGTGACGACAGTGATTTCCTTTTTGAGTTACTAGCGGCTACATTTGAAGCGTTTGTTGTTTAATTTCGTCGTCATGGCACGTTTCGAGGCGGTAGTATTTTCATCACACGATAGCCTAATAATAATGCAGAAAACGACGTTTTCGTAGGTATAACAGACGAGACAATTTACCTGTCTAAGCGCAATTATTCTTTACATGCTAGAGGTAATATTAATCTAGTTCTGACGAAACCTACTGTCACAATAGAATTAAAAAACGGTAACTAAATTGTTTACGCAGAATTGTTAGTCACAGACGTTAACACAACTGATTGATATCTTTATCAGAACGTTGTTGTTGCGTTTTGTCCATAACATAAGTACTCAATTACATAAATTCATAGAAATAATTATTTAGTATGTAAGACGTGTATATTTCTATTGTCTATTGTCAAACCACAATTTATGAAAGATGTTTATATGTTATTAATAGGATTAAGTAGGAATAATTAATATTTGTCATTTTGGAAATAATTGTGGTATCAGAGAATGTCTGCACTAAAGTATTGTTGGCGGAGAGACCACACATTTATATAATTTTAAAAAAGGGCGGGAGAGACCGCGTATGGATACATTTTAAGAAAAGAGCGGGAAAGACGGCGCATTGGAACATTTTGTAGTGGCATTAGGGATTGTCTGCACCAGAAAGAATTGTTGCCGGGAGAGACCCCAGCTTAGCGTTCGTAGGAAGTCAGTAGTAAGCGAGATGCGAAGCGAGTCGGTACAGGTCTGAAGCGAGAGGTTGAGCGGAGCGGTGTGCCTGCCAGCCACCAGCTATGATTTATAAGAGATTATAAGTGGATGGACAGAGACATCAGCTAACTATTATCATAAGAGGAACTAATATTATTGAATTTTTTTTAAGAAACTCAAGGCTACTGAAGGTACGTTTGCGCAATGCTAGTTGTAAGATTATTGTAAAAAGTTAGTCCCATTCGAACGTTTGTAAAATCATTTCATTGAGAATATAATTAATGTTTGCCAGCAATATTGCATTACTGATTATAATCCATCTCAAAAGTTAATTAAAGAATAACGTCAGCTTTGCTATTAAGGAATAACGTCAGCTTTGGTAATAAATACAGCCACTTATTATGACAGCCCACCAGCAGGTAATAGAGTATAGTAAAACAGAGTAAGTATATTCATGTCGCAGTTCGATGTAGCAGTTATATGGCGATCTAGTAGCAGTAAAACAGGTAAGGAACAGTTTTGGGTTATTGCAGGTAACGACTGAGGGCCACGACGACGACACATTCAATGTTTCGTCGAAATAATCAGCAAATCACTTTTAATAAGCAGCATTTAAATTTGTATGCGGAGATTGCACTTGTTATTATTGAGAAAGAGAATTAATTTCAAAGGGAAGATTTCATTTGTTATTATCAAGCAAGAGATAAAAATCCTAAGGGAAGATTTCATAGGTTATTGATGAAGGGAAGGTTGCGCAACAAAAGAGATACAGAGGATACGGGAAGGTTTCAAGTGGGTAACGCGAGTTTGGTGAGGGAAACTTAATTATGGATATAAACAGTTCGTCCACTCTGGGAATGGAGCATACTGACGATTTTTGTCGGTTATCGGCAAGATGTCAGTGCCAGGGATTTAAAGACTATCGAGAATGTTTTAATTTCGAGTTTGAAGTCGTATGACAAATGACAAAAGAAACTGATTCCGCCATTATGCGAGACACCTTTTGAGTTTTATTTCACCCAGATATGTTTCAGCACTTCTTGTGCCATCTTCAGTGGGTTACGTTATTTTTCTTAGTGTAAAATTGTTGTTACAGGTTAACGTCTAGAGAAAACAATTGGTACAAAATATTTACATCTGTGAATGAAGTGATTGCTGTCAAATATTATACATGGTTAGTTTACAGTTCATAGTTGAGATATGTATTACTGGGCTGATTTATTGTACGTTGTTAACCATATCTGATTATAATATTATAATAAACAACACGAAGTCCATCTTACTAAAATTCACCAACAGCCGCATAAAAAATGGTTCAAATGTCTCTAAGCACAATGGGACTTAGAACTACGCAAAACCTATCTAACCTAAGGACATCACACACATCCATGCTCGAGGCAGGATTTGAACCTGCAACCGTAGCAGCCGCATGGTTCCGGAGTGAAGCGCGTAGAACTGCTCGGCCACAGCGGCCGAAAACAAGCGTATACTTTAAGATATTATTTTGTTTTATTGTGAAGGTAACCGGTTTCGGCATTTCATTATGCTATTCTCCCCCATAAGCATCTATCCAAATAAACGAACTTGTCGTATAGCACCATAGATCATTGGATATCTTCAATTCAATCGTTATATAATTGCATCATTAGAAGACGTGGTAGTAACGTCTTCTAATGATGCAATTGTATAACGATTGAATTCACGATAACCGGTAATTTATAGCGCTATACGTCAAGTTGGTTTATTTGGATAGATGCGTATGGGGCTGATGTTGGCATAATGAAATGCCGAAACTGGTTGCCTTCACAATAAAATAAAATAATATCCTAAAGTACACAGCTGTTGGTAAGTTTTACTGAGGTTGACAATTACTTAAGCAGCCCATGTCCCCTGGCCATGATGGACCCACACAAATTTAAGTCTAAGAGCCCACCCCCCACACATCACCTTGAGGTTGGTCTGTTGACGTCCAGGGCGTGTTATTTCCCTGTCTTCTTGCTGGCGGGAGAGAAGCAAAGTAGCAGAGTTTTCCACTTGTCCCACTTCCTAGATTTACTGAATGCTGATCAGTGGAGGACATTGCTCACGGCCTTGAGTTGTTTGTAGTATTCCATTTAATGGAGCTGACTTAATATTTTTACTGTAACAGAATGACCTTGTGTTTTTTCATACTTATTGTATTGCCTAGTGCGAAAATTGCTCAAATTGTCTAATATTTGTTAAAAGGCAATTGAAAATTTGGAAATTTGTGGTAAGGACTATGGGGCGAAACTGCTTACGTTTTCGCTTCCTAGGCTTACGCACTACTTATTCTAACTTAAGCTAACTTATCCTAAGGACAACACCCACATCCATGCCCGAGGGAGGACTCGAACCTCTGACGGGGGGAGCCGCGCGAACCGTGACGAGACGTTCTAGACCGATCGGCTACCCCGCGCGGCTAAACCGGCAATTGCTACTAATGTGACTGAATTGTAGGCGCTCTTATATTTCGTCCGATAATTGACGATTTTACCGGTCTTAAACGTAAATATTAAGCACGAAAACTTGCTTAACACCATTGTACACAGGCTGCAGTTCGGTACCTTGTTTCTCCGCTCTGTGCGAACGTGTGAAGATCTTGTACAGGTGCGCCTGCCTTATATGTTATTTAAGTTCGGGTGGGCCCTTCAACCCGCGGGAGCAATTTCGGGTCCCTTCGTAGTGTTCGGTCGCTTCCACCGGCTCTTCGTACCAGCAAAGGCAACATGCACCCCGGAAATGTTAGCCAGTGTAGGTTCTCAGTCTGTAAGTAGAAAAAAATGGTTCAAATGACTCTGAGCACTATGGGACTTAACATCTGAGGTCATCAGTCCCGTAGAACTTAGACCTTAAACCTAACTAACCTAAAGACATCACACACATCCATGTCCGAGGCAGGATTCGAATCTGCGACTGTAGCGGACACGCGGTTCCAGACTGAAGCGCCTAGAACCGAACGGCCACCGCGGCCGGCCTGTAAGTAGAGCCTGCCTCTCTCAATGCGCGGGTCCCGTAAGTTAAGTTTATTGTCAAAAATTATAGTGTACACTTTTGGCTCCGTCTCCGTGCCTTTGAAATTTGATCTAATGGTCGCATGTATTTATTTATTTATTTATTTATTTTGAGGGCCACTATTTCCTTAAGTAACACTGAATACTTAAGAAATTGTGGAAATAAATGCTTTTCATGTTAATGCCCTGATAAAGCCAATAATTTCGTGACTATTTTGCTACTTATTGGTTTGAACGTCTTTGGAGACATGTTGTGACATATTTAGGTTATTTGTCCTGTTTCTTGTTAGTTTTTTGGACCTATATCGTATGGCTTTAAATTTGTTTCCTTTGTTGTCAGATCTGGAACAGTTGCCAATTTTAGTCCCTTTTTGTAACAAAGGAGACATTTATTACGTTTCGGCCGGCTTCGTTCAAAACTCTTTATAATACACCCTTGCAATGTTGTGCCAATATCATGACTTAAGACGTAGTTATAATGGCACTGTTCTGTGATGATGTTTTACGAAAACTGCTGTCAGCGCAACCTGATGATGTTCTTTTAAATGAACTGGTCGTAACATAATAAACGTGTATCAAGACAGCTCTGGTGGATCTTATTAATGTTACTGCGCGGCTCTATAAAGTAGGAATGCTGTCCCAACTTCTCGCGCTGTGCACAGAAGGTTCGCCGTTGGGTGGTAATAGAAATAAAAGGAGACCACGCCCGTAGCATCCTTTGCTCTGAAGAACAGTCAGAGAGAGAGAGAGAGAGAGAGAGAGAGAGAGAAAGAGAGAAAGAGAGAGAGAGAGGAGTGAGAGAAAGAGTCCATAGTGCAGGGGCACGGGGAGAGCCGCGGGACAGTAAACCAAATAAGCCACAGACAGTGTAATGCGAGTCACTGGGAGTCAGCAAAGAGCAGCCTACGAGGTGGTGCGGAAGATCTAGCACTGGACTGAGAGCCTCAACTCTCTCTCTGGAAGGTCCACTGCGTCGGGCGACCTCCTATTGCCGTGCGTGTACAGGGAGTATCAGAATAACTAAGAAAAACGTTCGACATGGGTCCTCATAACCGAAACAAGGAACTATACCTAATAAACAGGAGTGCTTCATTGGGAAGAGAAAAGAAAAATGCAAAAAAGTTGGCCAGATGCTTCTCAGACCCTCTCTCCGAGGATTCGGTACAAACTTTAATGTGTATACAGGCAGTCCCGGGAACAGAGAATCTAGACGACTTTTGCCTGTCATCGACACTGATACTAGTGAGATATTGCTCCCAGAAATTGAATGACTTTCGAGTCAGATAAGAAATGACGAAACAAATGCTTCTGTCTTGTGATATAAATGAAAATTAACAATTGTATGATCTTTCCTTTCCTTGTTCTGTGAAAGCATGCTTTCTGCAAAATTTCATGCTCCCAGGTCAACAGCAAGTATGCTAGAAGCTTTGATGAATGAATATATGACATAAACGGCCATATCTTTTGATTGTATTGGCTTAGGAGCTTAACATTTTTACACCACCAAGGAACTATAAATAATACGTGACATAAATTTCAGATTGGTACGTCTGCTCGTTCCTGGAACAAAGACGTCTTAAAACACAGACTTACAGACAGTCGGACAACAGATGACAAAAGAAATATTTTTTTCGTGTGATGTGATTACGAATTAACGCTTTTCGGATTTTTCTTTCCCTTTACGTTTAGTGTTAAACCTTCCCTCTTGCCGAACTTCATTCTTATAAGTCAAGGGAAAGTACCCTATAGGTTTTAATGAGAGAGTTAGCAATATCAAAATAAGTTAAATAAATGGTCAAATGTTTTGATTTCATTGGCTTAGAAGGTTTCATTTATTGGACTGCCAAATGGCCTTATACATTAGTATGTGACATCAATTTCCAATTGATATTTCTATCCGTTCCCGAGAAAAAGGGGTCTTAAGAAACGGCCGTACAGACAGTCAGATAACAAATGATAAATCCTTTTCGGTAATTACGAATTGGCAATGTTCGAATTTTTCTTCCTTAGTCGTACTGTGAAACCTTGCTTCTTACCAAATATCATGTTTCTGGGTGTATAGATTTTGATGATTGAGTTTGCGAGTAGATTAGATTAGATTAGATTAATACTTGTTCCATATATCATGAATACGACACTTCGTAATGATGTGGAACGTGTCAGGTTAATGAAAGATGTCTGTACAAGATATTACATTACACAAAATGTTGCATGACACTAATGCTTAAGTTAGTTTTTTTCCCTCCCTTAATTTATATCTAAAAATTCAGCCAATGAGTAGAAGGAGTTGTCATCTAGAAATTCTTTTAATTTATTTTTAAATGTTGGTTGACTATCTGTCAGGCTTTTGATGCTGTTTGGTAGGTGACCAAAGACTTTTGTGGCAGCATAATTTACCCCCTTCTGTGCCAAAGTCAGATTTAACCCTGCATAGTGAAGATCATCCTTTCTCCTGGTGTTATAGCTATGCACACTGCTATTAGTTTTGAACTGGGCTGGATTATTAACAACAAATTTAATAAGTGAATATATATACTGTGAGGTTACTGTGAGGATCCATAGATCCTTAAATAGATGTCTGCAAGATGACCGTGGGTGGTTGTATAAACAGCCGTTTGACTGTGTATTGCTGTATTTATGTTCTGTACAGTTCAGAGGATAAATACAGTAATACAAAGTCAAATGGCTGTTTATTCTTTCAAAAAGTACTGCACGACTATGGTCCAGCATAATCGAGAACTCTTTAAATTTTAACTTGGTACGCCTACCTGTTGCTGAGAGAAACGGTGCCTAACTGTCTGACAAACAGACCGACAGATGGACAACAATGTGATGCTGCAAGGGCTCCGCTTTTACCGACTGAACTAAGTAATCATGAAAACTGTCTCGCACTTTCAGATGACTCTGCTGTACGTCCTGAAAATGCAACTTCTGCTGTAGAACAAATTAATATGTCGAATTAAATAGATAGTAGGACAGATTAACAATTCCTGAAGGAAAATAAACAAATTTTTACACACAATAAAAGTGCGCCGAAATTTCTGAAAACAGATAGTGGGCAAATAGAGAGGACAAAACAGTTTAAATACCTTTTAGATATAAACCAACAAAACGGTTTGGAGGAAGCCGTTCTAGAGGAGCATGTGGTATAACTAAAGAACTTTACAACAAAAAATGTATACCCAAAAATTCAAAAATGGTTATATTACAGTAGTGAAGTGAGAATATATGAACACAAACGAATGTCCAACATTAAACTATAATCCAAATAAATTACAAATACACTCCTGGAAATGGAAAAAAGAACACATTGACACCGGTGTGTCAGACCCACCATACTTGCTCCGGACACTGCGAGACGGCTGTACAAGCAATGATCACACGCACGGCACAGCGGACACACCAGGAACCGCGGTGTTGGCCATCGAATGGCGCTAGCTGCGCAGCATTTGTGCACCGCCGCCGTCAGTGTCAGCCAGTTTGCCGTGGCATACGGAGCTCCATCGCAGTCTTTAACACTGGTAGCATGCCGCGCCAGCGTGGACGTGAACCGTATGTGCAGTTGACGGACTTTGAGCGAGGGCGTATAGTGGGCATGCGGGAGGCCGGGTGGACGTACCGCCGAATTGCTCAACACGTGGGGCGTGAGGTCTCCACAGTACATCGATGTTGTCGCCAGTGGTCGGCGGAAGGTGCACGTGCCCGTCGACCTGGGACCGGACCGCAGCGACGCACGGATGCACGCCAAGACCGTAGGATCCTACGCAGTGCCGTAGGGGACCGCACCGCCACTTCCCAGCAAATTAGGGACACTGTTGCTCCTGGGGTATCGGCGAGGACCATTCGCAACCGTCTCCATGAAGCTGGGCTACGGTCCCGCACACCGTTAGGCCGTCTTCCGCTCACGCCCCAACATCGTGCAGCCCGCCTCCAGTGGTGTCGTCTTCAGCGATGAGAGTCGCTTCTGCCTTGGTGCCAATGATGGTCGTATACGTGTTTGGCGCCGTGCAGGTGAGCGCCACAATCAGGACTGCATACGACCGAGGCACACAGGGCCAACACCTGGCATCATGGTGTGGGGAGCGATCTCCTACACTGGCCGTACACCTCTGGTGATCGTCGTGGGGACACTGAATAGTGCACGGTACATCCAAACCGTCATCGAACCCATCGTTCTACCATTCCTAGACCGGCAAGGGAACTTGCTGTTCCAACAGTACAATGCACGTCCGCATGTATCCCGTGCCACCCAACGTGCTCTAGAAGATGTAAGTCAACTACCCTGGCCAGCAAGATCTCCGGATCTGTCCCCCATTGAGCATGTTTGGGACTGGATGAAGCGTCGTTTCACGTGGTCTGCACGTCCAGCACGAACGCTGGTCCAACTGAGGCGCCAGGTGGAAATGGCATGGCAAGCCGTTCCACAGGACTACATCCAGCATCTCTACGATCGTCTCCATGGGAGAATAGCAGCCTGCATTGCTGCTAAAGGTGGATATACACTATACTAGTGGCGACATTGTGCATGCTCTGTTGCCTGTGTCTATGTGCCTGTGGTTCTGTCAGTGTGATCATGTGACGTATCTGACCCCAGGAATGTGTCAATAAAGTTTCCCCTTCCTGGGACAATGAATTCACGGTGTTCTTATTTCAATTTCCAGGAGTGTACTAGCAAGGCAAATTATTGGGACAATATTGAGCCATCGGGAAACTATGGAGGGTTGGTAAGTAGAAGTAATGATCAAGTTTATGCTAACAAAGAAATCGTAGTATCAGACGTCATGAAAAAAAAGAACACTGGTATTCTTTTAATCATCGAATGCGAAACAGCAAATCAGACAAAAAGATCTTCCAATTATTGTGGGATAAAAACTAAAAGAAATAAAAGAGGATTCAGGAAAAAGTAATATCAAAGTTGAAGGAACAACTGATAGAGAAGTCTTTACGAGGAAGTATTGAATATGAAGGATTCCAAAGCATCAGAGTGAAAAAAAAGAACTGGTATGACGTGGTCAGAAGACAGGAAGAAAAGAATAGGACACGAAGTAGATTCACCAAATAAAAGAAGATTTAGGAAAAAGTAGTATCAAAGCTGAAGAAACAACTGACAGAGAAGTCTTTAGGAAGAAGTATTGAATATGAAGGATTCCAAGGCACGAGAGTGAAAAAGTAATATCTGAGTGGCCATAAGACATGAAGAAAAGAAAAGGACACCGAGTATGGCATTGCAATTGGACGTGGTTCGATGTTCACCCATCCCAGAATTAAAAAGGAAGAAGAAAAATTATACGTGATGTTGCCAGATAAAATTAAACTACTTCCATTGATTCCACAGAAAGTGCCTCTGGTAATAGGAAGAATACATTAAAATGGATATGTTTGCCGTTGGTGCTCACAAGGCCTAGCGCTTGCTGAAACAAAGGAGAAACATTACCCCGTAATATGACAACTATGCGTTGCCATATGAGAAGAACGGCACTCAGTGTAAAAAGGTAAACGCAGCATCAAAACCAAACCGTTGCATTCTAGGTTTGCTTCTAGGACAAGTTCTTACTTCCCGCAGCACAGTGACGAAATGGTAGAGCTCGTGAATCTAAGAGACTTCTTTCCTGGACCAAAGTAAGGCGATTAAAACTGGGCTAATAGAGAGAGAGAGCTCTACCTGGCTCCCGCCCCCCCCCCCCCCCCACTCGCCCTTCCAGCTCCCATCCAATGGGTTGGAAGGAATAGTGCTTACACCATTCGTAATGTAATTTCACGTAAGTAAAGCCAATAGCGTTACAATGGCTACAGTCTCCTGCCCAGACGCATATCCTCAACTGTTGTATCGAAACAGGACGTAATTAAGAGAGAGAGAGAGAGAGAGAGAAGACAGAGAGAGTAAATTTCGACATCACACAATGACACACATTGTGCTAGCTTTTTTCCCCGGAGTTATCAGTGTTTTGACTCGTTTAATGCCATCCACCACAAATGCTTCTTCTGCGCCAACCTCTTCACCTCTGAGTAGCATTTGCAGCATAAGTACTCAGTTATTTGCTGGACATAGTCCAATTACTGTCTTCCTCTACAATTTTTGCCCTGCACAGTTCCGTCTAATACCATGGAACTCATTCCGTGATGTCTTAACTGAGGTTCTACCGTCCGTCCCTCCTTGTTGTCAGTGTTTTCCATTATACACTCTGGCCGATTCTGAAGAGAATCTCCTCATTCCTTACCTTATCGCCCGCATCTCGTGGTCGTGCGGTAGCGTTCTCGCTTCCCACGCCCGGGTTCCCGGGTTCGATTCCCGGCGGGGCAGGGATTTTCTCTGCCTCGTGATAGCTGGGTGTTGTGTGATGTCCTTAGGTTAGTTAGGTTTAAGTAGTTCTATGTTCTAGGGGACTGATGACCATAGACGTTAAGTCCCATAGTGCTCAGAGCCAGAGCCTTACCTTATCAGTCCATCTAATTTTCAGTATTCTTCTGTAGCACCAGGTCTCGAATTCTTCGATTCTCTTCCGTTTCGGTTTTCGCAAGTTCACTTCTCACTGCCATACAACGCTGTTCCCAGTGTAACGCTACCGAACACGTGATAAATTCATATCTTCTGCAGTGTACCGTGCGCGGTCTAAGCTGATATTAGCAAATATAGGTTGGCTGTACTTCCTTGTGGTTCGTGATCTTCCCTCTCTGGTAGACAAAGTGTTTATTTGGTGGCAGGAGAACACGGAACGGGTCATTCGGTCGCTGTTGGAGCCACTAGAGGAAAGACGGTTGTTTTCTCATTCGGGAAGAGCTTTTCCACAAGCCGTCAATACGGCTTGTTTATCGGCCGCATTACGATGAGCAATCGTGGGCCTGCAGTACTGTCGAGCATGCAGAATAATTAGCGTGATTTTAGGAAGTCTACTACAGTTTGAACTTCAGAATAAATCCATGTTCTTTTATTTTTCTGAGTCATCAGTCTTCTGAAAGGCTTGATGCTGCCCGCCACGAATTCCTCTCCTGTGTCAACCGCTTGCTCTCAGAGTAGTACTTGCAACCTACGTCCTCAGTCATTTGCTGGATAGATTCCAATCTCTGTCTTCCTCTACAATTTTTGACCTCTACAGCTCCCTCTAGTACCATGGAAGTAATTCCCTCATGTCTTAACAGATGTCCTATCACCGGGTCTCGTTTCCTCGTGAGTGTTTCCCACACATTCTTTCCTCTTCTATACTGCGCAGAACCTCGTCATTCGTCTCCTTATCAGTCCACATCATTTTCAACATTCGTCTGAAGCACCACATCGCAAATGCTTCAATTCTTTTCTGTTCCGGCTTGCCCATGTTTCACTACCATTCAACACTGTGCTCCAAACGCACATTCTCAGAAATTTCTTCGAGAAAGTAAGGCCTGTGTTTGGTATTAGTAGAATTATCTTTGGCGGTTCTCCCTTAGTCCATGATATTTTTCTACTCAATGCTCATAATTTTCTTCCAGTTACGGCATACGTTTGATAACGTAGACCTATTGGTGAGGACTGCTTTGTTTGTCTGTGCTAGTCTGCTCCTTGTATCATCTTTGATCTGTTATTCATACTTTATTTTTCAAGTGGCAGACTCGGAGGTCTAGCAAAATTTCTTTCCTCAGTCCATTAAGTTGTCCCCAATTTTGATATTAACTTTATTGCTTACGTCATTTGTGCTACCCCTCAACACATTCACCTTTCCTTTGAATACTCATTGCTCAGTAGATTGTTCGTTCCACTGAATAGGTCTTGTAGTCCTTCCTCGCTTTCACTGGCAGTCTCAATTCCGTCAGCAATTCTTATCACCGATACATTTTCACTCTTGACTGTAATACTTCATCTGCGACTTTATTTTGTTTTTCTTGCATTGTTTCTGTGATGTACAAGTTCAACAGTAGAGGCGAATATATCCCTGGCTCTTTGTAGTTGGCCTTCAACCCCATAGCCTATTGCACCCCTGCCCCCTACTCTGTCCTGTGGAAGCCTCTTCATCGCCGAAGAACTGCTGCTACACACTAATTGTATTTATCCGTTGGTCTCCCTGTACAATTTGTATCCCACACACTTCGTTCAAACACCAAATTTTGTTTTGATCAATCTGTACCTCCATTTCGATTCAGTACCTCCTCAATAGTTGTTTGATCTACCCAGATAATAATCATAATTCTTCTGTAGCACCTCATTTCAAAAGCTTCTACCCACGTCTCCTGTGAACTGCTTATCGTCCATGTTTCACATCCGTTCAATGCAACACCCCAAACAAATACGTTTCAAAAGACATAGTAACATTTAAATTGATATTTCATACTCGAAAAAATTCTCTTCTCATAAATCTATAGCCCATCTACATATTATACAGCAGAACTACTTTTAATGTCTCGTTTCTAATCTAATTTCTTCAGCATTTATGTAGACTACGTTCCATTACACATGTTTTACATTTGTTGTTCGTCTTGTAATCTCTTTTCAAGACACAATCCTTTCCATTCATTGCCTCTTTCAAGTCCTTTGCTATCGCTGAATGTCAATGTCAAGTTCTCCTTCTCCATATTTCTCCTCGACATCCTTTACTGCGTTCTCAATGTGCAAATTGATTAACATTGAGGAGAGGCTACAACGCAGTCCCACTCCCAACGACTGCTTCCTTTTGATGTCAGTCCATTCTTGTTGTAATTGCAGTATCGATGTCTGTACAAGTTATGAATAACCATTCGCTACTTGTATTTCACCCCTGCTACCTTCAGAAATTTAAAGAGTGTATTCCAGGCAAAGCTGTCAAAATCTTTGTGAATATGTTATAAACGTAGGTTTGCCTGTCCTTAACTTTTCTTCTGAGGTAAGTCATAGTGAAACGTCGTACTTACTGGAATTAAGGAAAACGTGGAACGGAGGACCCACCAAAATAACTTTCTTATCACACAACCTGTTTATTTAACAATATACACTGCTGGAAATTGAAATAAGAACACCGTGAATTCATTGTCCCAGGAAGGGGAAACTTTATTGACACATTCCTGGGGTCAGATACATCACATGATCACACTGACAGAACCACAGGCACATAGACACAGGCAACAGAGCATAAACAATGTCGGCACTAGTACAGTGTATATCCATCTTTCGCAGCAATGCAGGCTGCTATTCTCCCATGGAGACGATCGTAGACATGCTGGATGTAGTCCTGTGGAACGGTTTCCATGCCATTTCCACCTGGCGCCTCAGTTGGACCAGCGTTCGTGCTGGACGTGCAGACCGCGTGAGACGACGCTTCATCCAGTCCCAAACATGCTCAATGGGGGACAGATCCGGAGATCTTGCTGGCCAGGGTAGTTGACTTACACCTTCTAGAGAACGTTGGGTGGCACGGGATACATGCGGACGTGCATTGTCCTGTTGGAACAGCAAGTTCCCTTGCCTGTCTAGGAATGGTAGAACAATGGGTTCGATGACGGTTTTGATGTACCGTGCACTATTCAGTGTCCCCTCGACGATCACCAGAGGTGTACGGCCAGTGTAGGAGATCGCTCCCCACACCATGATGCCGGGTGTTGGCCCTGTGTGCCTCGGTCGTATGCAGTCTTGATTGTGGCGCTCACCTGTACGGCGCCAAACACGCATACGACCATCATTGGCACCAAGGCAGAAGCGACTCTCATCGCTGAAGACGACACGTCTCCATTCGTCCCTCCATTCACGCCTGTCGCGACACCACTGGAGGCGGTCTGTACGATGTTGGGGCGTGAGCGGAAGACGGCCTAACGGTGTGCGGGACCGTAGCCCAGCTTCATGGAGACGGTTGCGAATGGTCCTCGCCGATACCCCAGGAGCAACAGTGTCCCTAATTTGCTGGGAAGTGGCGGTGCGGTCCCCTACGGCACTGCGTAGGATCCTACGGTCTTGGCGTGCATCCGTGCGTCGCTGCCGTCCGGTCCCAGGTCGACGGGCACGTGCACCTTCCGCCGACCACTGGCGACAACATCGATGTACTGTGGAGACCTCACGCCCCACGTGTTGAGCAATTCGGCGGTACGTCCACCCGGCCTCCCGCATGCCCACTATACGCCCTCGCTCAAAGCCCGTCAACTGCACATACGGTTCACGTCCACGCTGTCGCGGCATGCTACCAGTGTTAAAGACTGCGATGGAGCTCCGTCTGCCACGGCAAACTGGCTGACACTGACGGCGGCGGTGCACAAATGCTGCGCAGCTAGCGCCTTTCGACGGCCAACACCGCGGTTCCTGGTGTGTCCGCTGTGCCGTGCGTGTGATCATTGCTTGTACAGCCCTCTCGCAGTGTCCGGAGCAAGTATGGTGGGTCTGACACACCAGTGTCAATGTGTTCTTTTTTCCATTTCCAGGAGTGTATAAACTGTATTTACTGATAATCGAAGCATTTACCTATAAAATTTTCTTGAACAGCTAGCAGAATTCTTTTGACCGTAAACCTCAAGTTGAATAAGCTTTTAATCTTCGCAAAATAAATTTGAAATGCTGAAGTGCAAAACAGCAAACAATATGACACTGATTACAAGACGGCCGGGTGAAACAGCGGTGTTTACTACCACGCTGGACACTGTCTTATTAAATGACCTTCTGCAACATATGAAAACTATACTATAAGCACCATTGATGGCAAGAGTGATACAATTACTCAAAACAGATGACTTAACGTTTAATTTGAAAGCTGTGTGTGGTAAGGTTCGGGGTTAAGATGCGCACCTGTGCTTAAAGGTTAACCAGATTAGCAAACAATATGGCAATGATAAGGCTTACTTCAAAGCAACCAAACTCTTAATTTCAATCGGCAACCAAGGTGCGACTGGATCCCCACCTGTCCCTTCTGAAAATTTTATTTTGACTAAAGCCCTGGTGACAGTTGGCTGTTAATATTTTCAAAGTTAAACTGACTGTCAGTTATTAAGACCGCTCTGAAGGAACGTCTTAAAACATTACAATTGTGAACACTTATTACAAGAGAACTCACTTGGTGAAACCACAATATCCATCTAAAATACACTTATAATTACTCGGTCTTTGAAACACAGTAATGAACAGCTTAGTACTAGAGGTTGTTCAGATTATAGCTAATGACTGAGAAATGCAATTACAATCAAAGAACTGAACCGGTTAACAGCTAAATCTAACCACAAGGTCCCTCTTTTGTTTGTTAGTAAGAGCTACTGCAGTAATCAAGAATTACAAGAGACGAAGCTTTATGTAGAAAAGCACCAGAGACACGGCATGATACCAGCTGGCTTGCGTCGTGATGAGACAGAGATTCTGAAAAATCAGTTATGGGATTTATAGCGTACAAAGGAATAGATACAGAATCAAGTAAATATTTAGAAATTATTGAAAGTAGGCACTAGATGAAGAAAATTGACAGAAAAATCTGCGTGAAAAGATACGGGACACTGTAGTATTCAAGAACGATGGTGGGCGCTTTAAGTGCATTGGAACTATAGATATTGCGATACTGAGTACCACACTATGCAAAACACAGCAAGGGTGGCTATATACGAGAAGTAAGAAGAATCAGATTGAAAGACTATTCATTCAAGTTGGTGACAAGAATAATCGAAAGAGAAAATTATGGCTCAGAAGACAATCCGATCTATTCAGGAAAGCTAAAGTCACGAGATAGAGTTCTGACGTAGAGCTAACGGAAGCAAAACTCCACCAAAAACAAGACAGTTTTATGGGATGTTTGATAGCAGAAAAATCCTTCGGCAATGTGAAGTGAAGAAGGATGTTGAGGACACTCTGAACAACACTTATGATCTGTATGCATAAGCAGGTAAGGTACATTATGTGCAAGAATCGAGAGAGAAACATGAGAAAAGACGATCAAGAGAAAGTGGATTAAAAATGGTGACGAGAAAATATAAAAACGCAGCGAAAGAAACCATCGAATGCAGGGGCTATAACATGAGATTGACAGAAATTGCAAAATGGCTAAGCAGGAATAGCTACAGGGAACATATAAGGCTGCAGAAGCGTGCATAACTAAGAGATAGTTATATGTCCCCTACAGAAAAGTTAAAGAGATGTTTGGAGGAAAGAGAAGCAGCTATACGAATATTAAACCAGTTCTAAGAAGATAACAGAAAGCTGGAAGGAATGTGTAGAATGCAAAGGAAGTGGACTTGAAGGCAGTATTGTCAAAAGGAAAGAGGAAGTCCGCGAGACGAATTTGTCAGTGCACTGAAAAAGTGAAAACAGTGCCCCTAAAGTAAAGGACATTACCTTAGACTTATTGACGTTCTCGTAGATGGAAAACTGTTGCACCTGGTGTACAAGATTTATGAGACAGTAAAAGCCTTTCAGATTTCAAGGAAAACATAATAATTCCCCTTCCAAACAAGCGGGCGCTAACGGCGATAAACATTACCGCACTATCTATCATTTGAATGTCCGCCCCGGTAGCTAAGTGGTCAGCGCGACAGACTGTCAATCCAAAGGGCCAGGGTTCGATTCCCGGCTTGGTCGGAGATTTTCTCCACTCAGGGACTGGGTGTTGTGTTGTCCTGATCATCATCATTTCATCCCCATCGACGTGCAAGTCGCCGAAGTGGCGTCAAATCGAAAGACTTGCACTAGGCGGACGGTCTACCCGACGGGAGGCCCTCTTCACACGACATTTCATTTCATTTCATCAGTGAAATAAGTCATGGTTGCAAAATGCTGACACTAATTGCGCCGTGGCGACTGGCGCTTGTTTTACTCAACTTGCGTTGCTGATATCGACACTCGTCTGGTCTTGTATCTCTGTTCCTCCTGTGGTTCTCCGGCTTGGCGTGT
Organism: Schistocerca gregaria; assembly: GCF_023897955.1. NCBI lineage: Eukaryota > Metazoa > Arthropoda > Insecta > Orthoptera > Acrididae > Schistocerca > Schistocerca gregaria. The sequence continues at coordinate 460,292,545 of NC_064927.1, read as the reverse complement.
AGCCGGTCGGCGTTCAAAGAGGCAACATCTTTTGAAGGCATGCCCTCGTCTCGATCCGCTGTGCCTGGGCCATTTTGGATTTCCTAAATATTTTATACACTCCTGGAAATTGAAATAACAACACCGTGAATTCATTGTCCCAGGAAGGGGAATCTTTATTAACACATTCCTGGGGTCAGATACATCACATGATCACACAGACAGAACCACAGGCACATAGACACAGGCAACAGAGCATGCACAATGTCGGCACTAGTACAGTGTATATCCACCTTTCGCAGCAATGCAGGCTGCTATTCTCCCATGGAGACGATCGCAGAGATGCTGGATGTAGTCCTGTGGAACGGCTTGCCATGCCATTTCCACCTGGCGCCTCAGTTGGACCAGCGTTCGTGCTGGACGTGCAGACCGCGTGAGACGACGCTTCATCCAGTCCCAAACATGCTCAATGGGGGACAGATCCGGAGATCTTGCTGGCCAGGGTAGTTGACTTACACCTTCTAGAGAACGTTGGGTGGCACGGGATACATGCGGACGTGCATTGTCCTGTTGGAACAGCAAGTTCCCTTGCCTGTCTAGGAATGGTAGAACAATGGGTTCGATGACGGTTTTGATGTACCGTGCACTATTCAGTGTCCCCTCGACGATCACCAGAGGTGTACGGCCAGTGTAGGAGATCGCTCCCCACACCATGATGCCGGGTGTTGGCCCTGTGTGCCTCGGTCGTATGCAGTCTTGATTGTGGCGCTCACCTGTACGGCGCCAAACACGCATACGACCATCATTGGCACCAAGGCAGAAGCGACTCTCATCGCTGAAGACGACACGTCTCCATTCGTCCCTCCATTCACGCCTGTCGCGACACCACTGGAGGCGGGCTGCACGATGTTGGGGCGTGAGCGGAAGACGGCCTAACGGTGTGCGGGACCGTAGTCCAGCTCCATGGAGACGGTTGCGAATGGTCCTCGCCGATACCCCAGGAGCAACAGTGTCCCTAATTTGCTGGGAAGTGGCGGTGCGGTCCCCTACGGCACTGCGTAGGATCCTACGGTCTTGGCGTGCATCCGTGCGTCTCTGCGGTCCGGTCCCAGGTCGACGGGCACGTGCACCTTCCGCCGACCACTGGCGACAACATCGATGTACTGTGGAGACCTCACGCCCCACGTGTTGAGCAATTCGGCGGTACGTCCACCCGGCCTCCCGCATGCCCACTATACGCTCTCGCTCAAAGTCCGTCTCCTGCACATACGGTTCACGTCCACGCTGTCGCGGCATGCTACCAATGTTAAAGACTGCGATGGAGCTCCGTATGCCACGGCAAACTGGCTGACACTGACGGCGGCGGTGCACAAATGCTGCGCAGTTAGCGCCATTCGACGGCCAACACCGCGGTTCCTGGTGTGACCGCTGTGCCGTGCGTGTGATCATTGCTTGTACAGCCCTCTCGCAGTGTCCGGAGCAAGTATGGTGGGTCTGACACACCGGGGTAAATGTGTTCTTTTTTCCATTTCCAGGAGTGTATTACTCATGTCTCCCTATAGCGTACCCCTATTTTTCTCGGAATTTCGGACGTCTTGCACCATTTTACATTTTCGACAAATCCTATGGGCGTGTCTTGATTTCTCTTTAGTTGTGCTTCCTTTGTCAACCGCTACGTAGAAATTGCCTCTCTGGTGCTTTATCTTTTCCATTTTTCTGTTTATTATTCTTGTCAGCAAATTGGAAGCATGAGCTGTTAAGCTGAGTGTGCGATAATTCAGGCTCAGGTCAGCTGCATCTACATCTACATCTACATTTATGCTCCGCAAGCCACCCAACGGTGTGTGGCAGAGGGCACTTTACGTGCCACTATCATTACCTCCCTTTCCTGTTCCTGTCGCGTATGGTTCGCAGGAAGAACGACTGCCGCAAAGCCTCCGTGCGCGCTCGAATCTCTCTAATTTTACATTCGTGATCTCCACGGGAGGTATAAGTAGGGGGAAGCAATATATTCGATTCCTCATCCAGAAACGCACCCTCTCGAAACCGACAGGAAGCTACACCGCGATGCAGAGCGCCTTTCTTGCAGAATCTGCCACATGAGTTTGCTAAACATCTCCGTAAGGGTATCACGCTTACCAAATAACCCTGTGACGAAACGCACCGTTCTTCTTTGGATCTTCTCTATCTTCTCTGTCAACCCAACCTGGTTCGGATCCCACACTGATGAGCAATACTCAAGTATAGGTCGAACGAGTGTTTTGTAAGCCACCTCCTTTGTTGATGGACTACATTTTCTAAGGACTCTCCCAATGACTCTCAACCTGGCACTCGCCTTACCAACAATTAATTTTTTATGATCATTCCACTTCCAATCGTTCCGTACGCATACTGCCAGATATTTAACTGCTACCAGTGTTTGTTCTGCTATCATATAATCATACAATAAAGGATCCTTATTTCTATGTATTCGAAACACATTACAATTGTCTATGTTAAGGGTCAGATGCCACTCCCTGCACAAAGTGCCTATCCTCCGCAGAGTTTCCTGCATTTCGCTGCAATTTTCTAATTTTGCAACTTCTCTGCATACTACAGCATCATCCGCGAAAAGCCACGTGGAACTTCCGACTCCTGCAGTCTTCAGAATTGTGTGGATGATATTTTTCCGAAAGGCGGATGGTATATCTCCGGACTCATACATGCTACACACCAATGTAAGTCATTTTATGGCCACTGTTGTAACCGCAGAAAAGCCAAGTCTAAATGCAGTTGTTCTCAGACGATACACCAGAAATCATACGGGGAGATAGAGTTAACAGGGGACGCCAGGCGTGTCAGAGGGGTCACAAAAGATAACGACGCAGCCAAATAGCCGAGGCGGCGGTCCAAGCGGCCAGGCAGCTGCGCGTGATAAGCAAGGAAGCAGAGTCAGCTCTTAAGATAAACAGGGCGCTCTGGGCAGGTCCCTCAATAAGCAATAACTTGCAGTATCAACACTCTTGGCTAGAGGGAGAAGTCTGGGAGCGGAGAGAGAAAGAAAGAGGGCCCTAGGTGGGGACCGCACTACGTCATGAGGAGCCAATGAAGGGCTCAGGACGCAGTGCGTGACCATATAGGGAGAGGCCCCTCTACCCCTCCACCCAGCTTCTGAAGAAAAGTACTGAAGTTAATACTAAAACAATCCCTAATAAGGAAAAGTTGCAGTCGACGCTACGTCATGCCAAGCGCTGGCGGGGTCGAAGGAGAAGAGCTAACAAAACTCGGAGGCACGCCGCTCCGGGGATCTCTCTCTCTCTCGGGTTTAGGCAGCGACGGTAGTCAGCGTGAGAAGCAGCCGACTTGGGCTGAGGGCGGGCTGCAGGCAGACAGTTGGAGGTAGTCGCCGATGAGCGTTTAGGCAGCGACCGCGGGACTCTGACGTAGGGTGCTAGTGTGGGCAGCAAAGTGCTGGAAAGTTCTATCAGGCAGCCAGAACGGTGGAAGTCAGTCACCGTCTCTGTAATGGGCTTGGCTATTCTGTAGGTACAATCACTACGCAGTTAGGGTGATCTGTATTCTTTATGAATAAATTAGAACTTTTATAACGTCCATACGAGTTTACTTCTACCAACATCCTAGCCTTGTACCTTCACACCAGGGAATTTAACATCTTAGCCAGATCAAAAGTCTCCCTCTCAATTAGGTCAACCGGCTAATTCCCGTTTACGAACCGTGTCGCTCAATCCCTCGCAAAACCCACGCTTGGGACGCGACATAAATAAAAGTTTTGGTGTCAGATGTGGGGTACCACAAAGGCATATAGGCAAAAAGGAGATAGGAGCCAGTAGATTTTGCTACAGCGACTGTGGCAATTAGCAGGAAGTTGTGGCGACTCGCAACTTTCAGCATTAGTAGCTCCACTACGACAGAGTCCTGAGAAGTAGTCCTCGCGGGTGCAGGGCAACGCAGGATAGCGGCAGCACGACGCGGAGCGACGAGGCACAGAGGTGCCTAAGCAGCCAGCGTATGAGACCGGGGGTCCGGGCCGAGCAGCGGCAGCAGCCGTAGCAGCGGCAGCCGAGGCGAGCGACGGGGTCGGCACAGCCCAGCAGAGCGGCGGCCGACGCATCGCGGCAGCGCGGAACAGCGCGGGCATAGAGAGCACAGAGACAGCGCGGAGCAGCGCGGCACAACGCGGGACAACGCGGATCAGCGGAACAGACGGCGCACCACAAGAGAAGCGGTACATATAAAATTATATTAAGAATTTTGTATCTTGTATTGTAAAGTGCTAACATAGTTAAGTTGGTAAGATGGCCTAAACTAACGAAGTTCCGTCATGCTCCAGTAGCGGTAAGATATCAGTGAAAGAAGCCTTGTGTATAGTTCCAAAAGTGTTCGAAGGAAATAAGAGAGATCTTAGGGAGTTTATTGAAAATGTAGACGCTGCATTTGAACTTGTGAAACCGGAGGAACACGAAACGTTACTGAAGTTTGTTAAAGCCAAAATAACCGGAGAGGCCAGATCGAGGCTGCAAGTAAGGGAACGCACGGGGACATGGCAGGAAGTAAAACATGTTCTAGAGGAAAATTATGCGAGTAAGCGTACCATTGACTACTACGCGTGCAAGATATTTCAATCGAGACAGGGACAAGGAGAGCCAATTGCGACATGGGCAAGCCGAATAGATGAAATGCAAAGGGATTTCAGGGAAGCAGTAAGCAGAGTTACGGCTAGGGAGAACTTAAAGGGCGCAATAGAACTGGTTGATTCACTAGGAAGAGCATGCTTTATACAAGGGTTAAGCAATGATAGAATACAGACGATAGTAAGAAGTAGAGGCGATGAAATCACGCTAGCAGCGGCCGTGGAACTAGCATTGCAAGAAGAAAGTGCAATACTGTCAATGAAAGAGCGGGGACTAGCCCCAAGAGTAACTTTCAACCGGGGAAAGGAAACGGTGAAGAATACCAGAGATATTAGAGATTTGAAATGTTTCAATTGTGGATTGAGAGGGCACATGGCAAGCAAGTGTAGAAAGAATAGGCCAGAGGGAAGAGTACGGATAATGACGGGCAAAGAGTTTACGAATTTTTGTTACGGGTGCGACAAGCCAGGACATACAGACGCGGAATGCCGGGTAAGATTAAGAAAAATTCAGCCGATAGATACAAGAGACTTTAGAGGAAATCATAGGGAAGCTGATGGAGGGTTACGAGAGTGGAGGTGCCCACAATGTAATCTACCAGGGAACTGTGGAGTTCCGTGTACGAGGGTAAAAGACGTTGCTTGTTTCAAGTGTAAGCGGCCGGGACATTACGCGAAAGATTGTCACGCAGGGCCCTGGCACGCATGGAGAAAAGGCAGGGTGCCAGTATCGAGCAAAACCGGTAAAGTGGTGCAGGGAAACTAAGAGGCGGCAAGGCCGCACAGTCGGGCCTTGTTGCGATAGGTAAACCCTCAGTTAGGGTAATCGACTGTGCAACAGAAAATGACGTTTTGGTTTTATACTGCATAGAATTAAAAAGATATTTGAAGTTGCTAATAGACACTGGAGCACAGTTGTGTCTGCTCAAGAGAACGAGTATTCCGATAAATAGTACACTTGCAATTAATGAAGCGGAAAGGCTTCGGCTAAAAGGTGTAACCAGTGAGGCCGTCAGCACAATAGGTACGGTACAGGTACACTTAAGTGTGGACGGTTCTGAGCAAGTAGGGCAAAAATTTCACGTGTACGGGAGAGGATTAGATATTCCGTACGACGGACTGATAGGCAGAAATTTCTTGACAGAGCATAGAGTTAAGTTAGACTATGCAGGTAAAATAGTGAGACTAAAAGAGCGAGTATACCCTTAGTAGTAGAGGAAGAGCCAAAGGGACATGAGAACGAACAAGATTCAGAAGTAGGCGGAGAAATAGGGCCCCGAGAGGAAAAAATAATGTTATTAAAGGTGGAAGGAAATGTAAAAAGGGGAATCGAAAAGGAAATGATTATTCCTAGGCAGGAGATTGCACAAGGGGTACATGTACCTGAAGCGTTAGTAAAAGTGCGAAATGGGAAATGCATAGTAAGTGCATTAAACTTGTCAGAAGACAGAGTGCAGTTAGGAAACGTCAGGTTAATGACGGAAGAATTAGAAAAAGTAGGGAAAATACGCGAAGTAAAATGTTGTACTAATGTCATAGGAAAGACAGAAAGTCGTACTAGCGTGTTGCGAAGGCAATTAAGAATGGATCATTTGAACGCTGAAGAGAAAAGCGCTCTAGCAGAGGTTTGCGCGGAATACGGAGATGTATTTCATCTACCAGGGGACAACCTGTCCTATACTTCCGCAGTGAAGCACAGAATACCGATCGCACCGGAACACGCGGGAAAGGTAGTAAACGCTAGACCGTACAGGATCCCGGAAGCGCAAAAGGAAGTGCTAAGGGAGCAAATAGAGCAGATGCTAAGAGATGACATAATTGTCGAGAGTAAGAGCGCTTGGAACGCACCGTTACTGTTAGTTCCAAAGAAGCTAGACGCTAGTGGCAAACAGAAATGGAGAATCGTAGTGGACTACAGACGATTAAATGATATCACTGTAGGCGATGCATTTCCACTACCGAATATCTCCGAGATACTGGATCAGTTAGGGCAAGCTAAGTACTTCTCGACGCTTGACCTCGCAAGCGGGTACCATCAAATATTGACGGACGAGAAGGACAGAGAGAAAACGGCATTTAGCTCAAACTATCAGCATTACGAATACAAACGAATGCCGATGGGACTGAAGGGAGCCCCAGGATGTTTTCAGAGACTGATGAATACAGTCTTGGCAGGTTTACAAGGAGTGAAATGCTTTGTATATCTAGACGACATAGTATGCTATGGGAAAAACCTGCAGGAGCATAACGAAAAGCTCCTGGAAATATTTGACAGGTTGCGCGAGCACAATTTGAAGCTGCAACCAGACAAGTGTGAATTCCTGAGGAAGGAAGTAATCTTCCTAGGTCATTGCATCACTGACAAAGGAATATCACCAGATATGGCGAAGGTGGAGAAGGTGAAGTTCTTCCCACAGCCAAAGACAACTAAGGAACTAAAAGGGTTTCTCGGATTGATAGGTTACTACCGCCGTTTCATTGCTAACTTCAGCAAGATTGCGAAACCTCTCCATGAGCTCTTAAAAAAGGGAGTGGAGTACCGATGGAGCGAACGTCAGAACAATGCGTTCGAAGAACTAAAAGAGAAATTAATAAACCCTCCGTTACTTCAGTACCCTGACTTTACGAAACCGTTCATCATTACAACGGATGCGAGTAACGCAGCCTTGGGTGCAGTGTTATCGCAAGGTAAGAAGATTGGCGAAGACTTGCCCATCGCATATGCATCCAGAGCATTGAACAAAGCCGAACTAAATTATAGCACAACGGAAAAAGAGTTGTTGGCTATAGTTTACGCAGTAAAACAGTTCAGACCATATGTATATGGCAGAAAGTTCACTGTAGTGACAGACCATAAGCCACTAACGTGGATATTTAGTGTCAAAGATCCGAGTTCGAGACTCCTGAAGTGGAGACTGAAACTCGAGGAGTATGATTATGAAGTAATATACAAGCCAGGAAAGTTAAATAGTAATGCGGATGCGCTGAGTAGAATAAGGCATGAAGGGAAGGAAGAGATAGATGCGAAGCAGAAGGTGGAGACAGAGATCTCGGCAGCAAAAGCAAATGGGGAAGAAAGTTCCGTAAACGTGCGGCAAGCACAAGTGTCGAGTGAAATAGAACAGGAAACGGATAGTGGTGAGGAAATTAGTCCCGAAGAAAAAGAAAATATACTAAAGGAAATGCATGACAATCCCTTGGGAGGTCACCAAGGAATGCACAGGACACTCGAAAGAATTAAAGTATACAAGCAGTGGCGCGGAATGAAGCGTGACATTGAAAATTACATTAGGAAATGCCCATCGTGTCAAAAGAATAAAAACACGCAAATGAAAACTAGGATGCCCTTAGAAATTACAGACACAGCAGAAACAGTATTTGGAAAGTGTGCGATGGATATAGTGGGTCCACTAGATGTATCTAATACAGGAAAAAGGTACATGTTAACATTCCAAGACGATCTGAGTAAATTTACCTTAGCAATCCCAATTGACAAACAAGATGCCGAAACAGTAGCTGAGGCATTTGTGGAAAACGTTGTATTAAGGTATGGAATTCCATCAGTATTATTAACAGATCAAGGGTCTAACTTTCTGAGTGATGTATTTAAAAGTGTATGTAAATTGTTGAAGGTAAAGCGTATAAATACTACAGCGTACCACCCTGAATCAAATGGTGCACTAGAAAGAAGTCATAGAACTATTGTAGAGTATCTCAGACACTTTGTAACAGGAGATCAAAGTTCTTGGGACAAATGGGTACCGTATGCAATTTTTGTGTTCAACACTACACCACACAGCAGCACAGGATACACACCATTTGAATTACTATACGGAAGAAATGTTAACATGCCAGGAGTACTGCAGCAAGAAACACAGCAGGTAAGTTACAATTATGAAATGTATGTAAATAAACTAAGAGCGAGAATGCAGGAAGCCCACAGAGTGGCTAGAGACTCGATTATAAGAAGTAAGAAAATCAGTAAGGAACAGTATGACATGAAACAAAATCCAAAAAACTTCAAGGTAGGAGATAAAGTATTACTGCACGATGAGTCGGTGAGACGGGGTAGATCTCGGAAATTAGATTCACAATGGAGAGGTCCATTTGAAGTAGTAAAAGTGGAAGGTCCTAACGTAGTAATAAAAGTTAAAAGAAATAAGGAAACAAAAGTACATGCCAACAGGCTGAAACAATTCTTTTAAAATTCAGGTATGGCACTCAAGTGGCAGGTCGTGAAATTCGTCATAGTGATAACAGCATACTACATCACTGCATCAGAGCATGCAACAAATGAGTACCAAGTGACGCCATTTCCGAGTTCATCAGGACTATATTACGATAATAGAGGACAGGTAGAAATACACAGTACCACATGGAGAATAGTCACATACGTAAATCTAGATATAATAACAGAAAGGTTTCAGAATGCAGAGAGGTATGGTAGGGCAGCGGTACAAAGATGCCGAGAAACACTAACACAATTAAATGTAGGATTAATAGAATGCAGGGTACTAGACCAACAAGTAACCCATCATGTGGAAAAAATCACAGGATTGCAACTTTTAGTACAGCAGCTAACGAAACACGAGACCAGAAGGAAGAGAGGAGTATTCAACTTCGTCGGGCAGGTAAGTAAAATACTGTTCGGGACGTTGGACGAAGCAGATGCAGCATACTATAAGGAAAGAATAGACGCTATGGAGAAAAACTCAGAAGGGTTGTTGAGGCTAACAAAGGAACAGGTGGCAGTGGTAAGAGCCACATTGGCGGGAGTAAACAGGACGGTATATACACTAGAGTCAAATGAGCACGTTCTGAAGACAGGTATGCAAAGACTAGAACGATTCATGAAGGAATACGTGAAGGAAACCGATATAGGGTTTAAACGTGTAGCGTCCTTCGCCACAGTAACAGAGCAAGTATTACAACTATCGGCAGTGTTTGGTCAGATCGAAGAGGAATACGAACAAATGATAAATGCCATTGTAAATGCTCAGAAGGGAATACTACAGCCTCATATAATTAATCCAGTCCAAATTGTAAAATACCTAAGTTTAATACGGGAAGAACTAAAAGATGTAAAGTTTCCTGTTCCTCTTACGGAGTCCTCAGGTTATCTATTGTTAAGAATAATTGATTTAGATGTTTTCATCTCGGGTAGCATACTAGGATATGTAATTAATATTCCATTAATAAATAATAACAATTTCAATTTGTATAGAGTACTCCCACTACCAAAAGAAATTCCAAACATGAAAGGTAAATATGTGTACATATAGCCAGAGAAAGAATTCTTACTAATAGATGAATCCAAAAGGCAGTACGCGAAACTTTCTGCGGAGGAACTAAAATGCAAGGAGCTAAGTAAAAATAGGAGACTGTGCAAACAAGCATTCGCCTTGCTGTCAACATTCGACCACGAAGAGTGCGAAGCCAAATTGTTGCAACCTGTAAGAGAAATTCCGGAAGACTGTGTGCGAAAAATAGTCGCACTGAATCAGAGCCTTTGGACTCATCTAAACAGTAACGAATGGCTATATGTAGCACCGAAGGAAGAAGGCTTAACAGTATTATGTGGAAGGGAACAACCAAAGGACCTAGTAATAAAAGGGGTAGGAAAAATTAGTTTTTACAGTAAATGTGAGGGGTATGGCACTAGAGTGTTCATACAAACAGATAGAGTGATTCAGAGTAATGTGACGAAGAAAGACATAGTTCCACAGATCAATCTAGAATTCGATTGTTGCGTGGTAAACATGGAAAAAAAGAATGTCTCAACAATAGCATTAGATTTGCCATTGGACCAGGTAATAACACAGTTAGACGACTTGAAAGTCGCAGGAAAAAGACTGGATGATGTCCAGAAGATGGTAGAGAGACAAGAGGAGGAAATGAAGTACTTCAGGTACTTCACCCATTACTCCATAACTACGTATGTAGCCATATCAATAGTTATTCTAATCATAATAACATGCTGTTGTAAAAACTATAAATGTTGTAAAGACTGTTTTAAAAGTATATGGAAATATTTTGAAGACAGTGATTGTTGTGGAAAAGTATGTATAAGAAATACCATAGTGAACCAATACCCAGAGACTAGTTCAGCTAGAAGACACAGTAATAAAGAAACTGAAGAGATAGTAATTTATGAAAGATGTGGAAAAGACCAAGGTGATACGGTCGCTTTCAGAAACAGACGTTAAATAACTGTATTTGAAATGTGTAATTGAAATGTAACCGTATTTGAAATATGTAATTGAAATGTAACTGTATTTGAAATGTAATTCTAATTGAAATGTGAATGTATGTATCAATGAAAGTGTCTTTTGATTTTAATGCAAATGCTTTTGACATAACTGAATGTTAGGCATGTATAATGTAATTGTATTATTGTGTGTTTAATGAATTTGACTTTACTAAATGAAAACGAAAAATATAACATATCAGATGCTAATGTAATAAACAAATCTGTAAAGCATGTAATGGAAAAAAAATAAAAGAGTCACAATTGACGCTACGCTGAGGAGTAACGCCAATTTCCCTGGCGGGGGAGGTGTTGTAACCGCAGAAAAGCCAAGTCTAAATGCAGTTGTTCTCAGACGATACACCAGAAATCATACGGGGAGATAGAGTTAACAGGGGACGCCAGGCGTGTCAGAGGGGTCACAAAAGATAACGACGCAGCCAAATAGCCGAGGCGGCGGTCCAAGCGGCCAGGCAGCTGCGCGTGATAAGCAAGGAAGCAGAGTCAGCTCTTAAGATAAACAGGGCGCTCTGGGCATGTCCCTCAATAAGCAATAACTTGCAGTATCAACACTCTTGGCTAGAGGGAGAAGTCTGGGAGCGGAGAGAGAAAGAAAGAGGGCCCTAGGTGGGGACCGCACTACGTCATGAGGAGCCAATGAAGGGCTCAGGACGCAGTGCGTGACCATATAGGGAGAGGCCCCTCTACCCCTCCACCCAGCTTCTGAAGAAAAGTACTGAAGTTAATACTAAAACAATCCCTAATAAGGAAAAGTTGCAGTCGACGCTACGTCATGCCAAGCGCTGGCGGGGTCGAAGGAGAAGAGCTAACAAAACTCGGAGGCACGCCGCTCCGGGGATCTCTCTCTCTCTCGGGTTTAGGCAGCGACGGTAGTCAGCGTGAGAAGCAGCCGACTTGGGCTGAGGGCGGGCTGCAGGCAGACAGTTGGAGGTAGTCGCCGATGAGCGTTTAGGCAGCGACCGCGGGACTCTGACGTAGGGTGCTAGTGTGGGCAGCAAAGTGCTGGAAAGTTCTATCAGGCAGCCAGAACGGTGGAAGTCAGTCACCGTCTCTGTAATGGGCTTGGCTATTCTGTAGGTACAATCACTACGCAGTTAGGGTGATCTGTATTCTTTATGAATAAATTAGAACTTTTATAACGTCCATACGAGTTTACTTCTACCAACATCCTAGCCTTGTACCTTCACACCAGGGAATTTAACATCTTAGCCAGATCAAAAGTCTCCCTCTCAATTAGGTCAACCGGCTAATTCCCGTTTACGAACCGTGTCGCTCAATCCCTCGCAAAACCCACGCTTGGGACGCGACACCACTTCCCCCAATGATTTTAGAAACACTGATGGATTGTTATCTATTCCTTCTGTGTTATTTGATCTTAAGTCCTCCAAAGCTCTCTTAAATTCTGATTCTAATATTGGATCCCCTATCTCTTCTATATCGACACCTGTTTCTTCTCCTGTCACATTAGATAAATCTGCCCCCCTTCATAGAGGCTTTTATTGTACTCTTTCCACCTTCATGCTCTATCCTTTGCATTTAACAGCGGAATTCCCGGTGTTACCACGCTTGTTTTTAATGCCACCGAAGATTCTTTTGACTTTCCTGTAAGTAAATGCTTCCGACAATAATTACTTTTTCGATTTCTTCACATTTTCACGCAGCCATTTTTCCTTAGCTTCCCTGCACTGCCTGTTCATTTCGTTCCAAGCTGACTTGTATTTCTGTATTCCCGAATTTCCCTGAACATTTTTGTATGTCTTTCATCAATCAGCTGAAGTATTTATTCCTTCGCAGTTACCTTTTTTGTACCTATGTTTTTCTTTCCAATTGGTTTACAGATTTTTTAAAAGATCGGCCGATGACGGTGGTCGGCGGAGTCCACCTATATCGGAGCCACTGAGCGGCAGTCTCAGTGCCACAGCACCAGCCACGCCGGACTCCTGCTAGAAAGCGGTGGATCGAATCCCACTCACACACAGCTGTCTCCACACGGCACGGCCTGGCCACATCCAAATTATATGTTGTCTGTGAATTGTGTGCCACGTGTTAATGGCGTTTTGAGTATTTGTACACAAAGCAGTCTGGACTCTACACTGGTAGTCTTTCATCAAAGCTGTTAATTTCCTTATCATTGCACCCCTGGCTCCCACAATAACTTCGATCACTTATTCACTCATTCACACAGTGCTCTGCTGTGCTCATCATGAAGAAGAGCCGTCAGAACATGTAAAGCAAACCAAGCTATACATTTCCCAGCAAAAACAGCCACAGTAGGCTAAATCCGTAACGATATTAACACATAATTACGACTAATGCTAATCTACAAACGCTAAAGTCACTACTCTTTTCTCATTAACTGTCTTCATCTACTACGTCATACTAAACATTCAAGTAACTTTATTGATTTCAGGGGACACTGTACTGTATGTTATTTAAACTTTTATGCAGTAGAACACTTGTGTTAACTGGGATTTTTATGTCTAGTTCCACATATTCTCATGAATTAGAGTTAGTATAATAAGGTACGCTTTTACATGGCTTCTGATATCGAAAAATTTCTTACTTCTTAATTCATATGTAGCAGCAAACTGTTGAATTTTACAGCACGAGCATTACAGCCTTCATGAAAATCGCTAATTTCCCTATCAAATGCAATCCCATGGAGGCCACTTTGAACATCTGTTGTGACGCGGATGCTACGCAACTCTGTGCTGTCCACGTGCACCATCCATTTCCGGACACATGTTCACAGTACCTCCATTCCTCAGTTTCCAGTCAGGAATCCGTCCCTGGAGTTTGTCAGCTCTGCTAATGTTTACCCTTTATACTGCCTTCCACAAATATGGGTGACTCTTGTATAAAAGAAATAAAAATAAAAAATAAGATAACGATGCACTTCGCCTGTGGCACCTTTTTGATTTTCATTTGTTTAAACCTACAGATGTTGTCGGTCTAAATACAGTGGCTTGTAAGTGCAGATGTGAACTGTGGACATACACACACAAACTTTTGAATTCAGCAATCTCAAAATTTGTGCTGATTTTCGGTCCTCTACGAAAACATAGCATAGCATACAAGCCGGCCTTACAGCATACCTCGAACATAACAAAATGTTTCGAAATCGTATTTTCGCATAGCCATAATTTATTATGTTTCAATTCCGTATAGAAATCATCGAAAATAAATTAACCGGAAACAGTATGCGACCCACCATGAGTTCCTCTCCTGAGCCAAAAACTTCATCCCAGAATGGCACCTGTACACTATGTCTTCAGCTATTTTTTTAGGTATATTGTGATGTCTGTCTTTCCCTACAGGCTGTACCCCGCTCCTTTTGGTAGCATGGAACTCATTTAGTGATAACATATCCTATCAAGCTGTCCCTTCTTGTTGACGGTGTTTTCCAGATGTCTCTTTCTTCGCAGAGAAAAATCCTATTGCTTATGTCCACCTAATTTCAAACACTTCTACAGTATCACATTTAAAACGCTTAGATTCTTACCTTTTTCGGCCTTTGCACAGTCCATGATTCACTGTCATACAATGCTTTGCTTCAAAGTGATATTTTCACAAAGTTCTTCCTTACATTAAGGCCGAATTTTGAAGCTTCCTCTTTCCCAGGAATGAGCTTTTGTTTGTGCTAGTACGACTTTCCTGTCTTCCTTGCTTCATCCATCACGTGTTACTTTGATTACAAGGTAGTAGAATTCCTTCACTTCCTCTGCTTTGTGTTCCCAAATTTTGATATTAAGTTTATCGCTAATCTCAATTTCGCTACTCATTACTTTAGTCGTTCTTCGCTTTACTCTCAATCTATATCCTGTACTCACTATTCATTCCATTCAACAATTCCTGTAGTTTTCCTTCACGTTTACGGAGGACAGGAATGTTAGCCGAGAATCCTATAATAGATATCCTGTCAAGCTGAATATTAATCCCACTCTTGAACCTTTCCTTTATTTTCGTCACTCCTCCTTCGATGTATACATTGAACAGTAAAGACGAAAGACTGCATCTTTGCCTTACACAGTTTTTAATCCGAGCACTTCGTTCTTTCTATTTCATTCTTAGTATTCCATCTCGCTTCTTGTTCGCATATTACCCCTCATTCCCTGTAGCTTACATCTATTTTTCAGAGATTTTAAAGCATCTTTTATCAGTTTTCGTCGTCGAACGATATTCCCAAATGGTTACTACGAATGTGTTTTGATTTTTTTAAAGTATTGATTACACTATCAATTGCAACATCAGAATAATCTCTATGGTGACTTTACCTTTCCGAAAACCAGTTAGTTCGTCATCTAATAATTTTCTTTTTCATTCTTTCATATGTCATTACTGTCAGCAATTTGGGTGCATAATCCGTTAATCTGACTGTCCTGTAGTTCTCACACTAATGTTCTTACTCATAAATGGGAGTTCATCTTTGTAAGATTTCATTAGCAGAACACAGTACGATTGCGTGCTGTTTTCTAGTTTTGGGCTTGCTGCACGTTATAAGACTACGACGTGTGAGCCTTTGTTTGCAAAATTATCTGTGCATCACTGTAAGACGTAGTGCAAAAGTATACAGTATCTTTCACCCAGATACAGTTTTCATATGCACTTCATTAAGGTGTGAAATGACTGATCAACAAAAATCTGTCATAACGTCTTGTGACCTGTTTCTGCTGCCTTTGCTTCAGTTTACTCGTTTCAGTGTATTTTTCGTAACATTTGAAAGATGTGTGGTCGCAATTATTAATGCAGTTTTCCAGGTTTGTAATAGCATTTGAAAATGATGACTCAGTGCGTCGTAACTAGTAATGTAACCTTTTACAAATTATATTGTTTTACTGACTGTGGCTTGACGACCGTTTGTGGTGTCAAATAAAAATTTTAAATGTGATTGTCACATTGCTTTATGACAGTTCTGTCGTAATACATAATCTTCTAAATATCTGAAAGTCCCTTATTGAATTACAGATTAGTACAGTACGATGTATAGTGAAAACACGAATACGGTACAAAATATAGTGAAAACACGGACTATAATTGTCGCTTTCTCGATGCAGTTTTCTTTAAATTCCGGCCACTTTATTTTCGGGGCTTCTTTAGAAAGTATTGACTGATTGGTTTATCTTTCCCTCAACCTGTGTAGTCGTTCTTCTATCTTTCCTCTCGACAATCGTATTTTCAGTTATTGAGGCCTGACGTATGCCGTACAACCTAGCTTATATTGTCGTCCCTCGCTCTTCATTCCAAAGCAATGCTGGCCAATATTACGTTAGCAACGGGGTAAAAAGTCTCTCATTTTGTTTGCAATTTGAAACACGCGAAATGTAAATCAGAACAGCGTGAAGCGCCAGATACGGGAAGTGTTCCGTCTCTATCGTGGTTGTGTCGTAAGCGGAGCGTAGTTACACAATCGAATAAAAGATATGCGCTTTGAACTACGGTAACATCAACATGGTAATTACGCCGAAAGTTGTTAGAGCTGGTGACGCAGGCGAGGCGTACTTCAAATACTGTGCGCAGAGTGAGTGACAAATGTTGTTGCGCGCAGGAATTAACTCCTCCCGACATTATTTCACGGTTTGTAACATGAGACTTTACTGCCGCAGAGAGCTAATTATATCGTCTCTGATTATGCGAGTCAACTCTGGCATTTACAACGTGGTTTTGTTCTCCTTTAGCAGAAAGAAAATATTTTATGGGCACGGCAAAAATTAAGCAGACAAAGAGCGAAAGTAAAACATAACGATTTCCACAGAACGATGTAACTCGCCTTTGTCATTTCTCAAAACAATTTTCGTTTTAATCTGACGCTAAAATCTACAAGTGTTGAACATATTTTTTACAAATAAGGTTCATCTCACAGCAAGAAAATGAGGAGAAGAGAGGATGGAAACACAGGATGGAGGAGTAAAATGACCAGTAATGAGGATAGAAATGGTAGAAGTGTTCCTGATAAAAATCAAGTGTTGCGAAAATATAGTGATTATGATCGAACTTAACTATGCTTCCTGCCGCTACCTGTTGGCTATTGAATTAACCAAATAAGCGAAAAATCGTTTTAAATGACAGGGTGCTGCTAACTGAGTTTTTCAAAATTTTCTTGTAGTGGGTCAAAATTCTTCACTTAGTTACCTGCGACCTTATTGAGGAACAGAATATAAACAGCACCATGGGTGTTTGATTCTAGATCCTTTTGATAGTTCCTTTTCCATTCGGTTATGAAGGCGGAAAGTTTTAAACACAATGAAGGATGTGAACACAAAGCTAACCTGCCTGAGTAACTGTACAGTCTTGCGTTTATTGTGCCGTAGACTGCCTCTCCACGTACATACCTACAGATCTTCACACTGTCTTCTTTGAGAACTTTACACACTTGGGTAGAATTTACTGCGTTGTGGACAAGTTCACGGAAATGCCAGTATAGCTCTTCGTATTACGTGGTGTGGCTGACGTTTCTGTTATTTGGGGGCTGGGATTAATTAATTACCTATCTGTTCCCACACGCCAGTTTTCAGGGTGCTCAAAGAATAATTCAGCTCCGAAGCAGTTGAAACGGCCATCCATCAGGGGCTAGTTCTCAAAACTCCCGAAAAAGTGCAACGGATATTTAATTAAAATTTTGTATGTATGGGCATAAATATACATTCGAATAAGTTTTGAATAAAGTTCTTCCCTATCGGAGGTTCATATCTCTAAAACGATTTCTATAAATTCCAAAGAATTAATGCTATCTGGCGAGGAGTTGGACTCAACTAGATACTCTGCCTCCGTATTTCCTAAGTCGGTGTCAGCTCCGTTCAGTTTTTATGAAACGTAAGTCAGGTGTATAAGTCGAAGTGTTTTCTCTGCTCTCTAGGAACCTATTGTATGGCAGAGGAAGTTGGTTAGGGGATCTCAAACTTTCTTACAAGACACAAGCAGTAAGCCGTACCGTAATCTGGACAGTGAATCATGGCCGTTCATGTGTTATTGTCAAGCTGAAATGCAATTGCGGTTGTTTTTGAATTTTATAATTGTTTTCTATTTATTCTTGAATAATAGTCATAGTCTCCAAGTTAGTTCACGCAACTGTAGTTTTTGCAAAGGCCGCCTGTGAAACTAGCACCCGTCTTTACTGATGTTGTTGTTCTGGTCTTCAGTCCTGAGACTGGTTTGATGCAGCTCTACATGCTACTCTATCCTGTGCAAGCTCCTTCATCTCCCAGTACCTACTCCAGCCTACATCCTTCTGAATCTGCTTAGTGTATTCATCTCTTGATCTCCCTCTACGGTTTTTACCCTCCACGTTGCCCTCCAAATGCTAAATTTGTGATCCCTTGACGCCTCATAACATGTCCTACCAACCGATCCCATCTTCTAGTCAAGTTGTGCCACAAACGTCTCTTCTCCCCAATCCCATTCAATACCTCCTCATTAGTTGTGTGATCTACCCACTTAATCTTTAACATTCTTCTGTAGCACCACATTCCGAAAGCTTCTATTCTCTTCTTGTTCAAACTATTTATCGTCCATGTTTCACTTCCATACATGTCTACACTCCATACAAATCCTTTCAGAAATGACTTCCTGACACTTAAATCAATACTCGATGTTAACAAATTTCTCTTCTTCAGAAACGCTTTCCTTGCCGTTGCCAGTCTACATTTTATATCCTCTCTACTTCGACCTTCATCAACTATTTTGCTCCCCAAATAGCAAAACTCCTTTGCTTCTTTGTCTCATTTCCTAATCTAATTCCCTCAGCATCACCCGACTTAATTCGACTACATTCCTTTATCCTCGTTTTGCTTTTGTTGATGTTCATCTTATATCCTCCTTTCAAGACACTGTCCATTCCGTTCAATTTCTCTTCCAACTCCTTTGCCGTCTCTGACAGAATTACAACGTAATCGGCGAACCTCAAAGTTTTTATTTCTTCTCCCTGGATTTTAATACCTACTCCAAATTTTTCTTCTGTTTCCTTTATTGCTTGCTCAATATACAGGTTGCATGACATCAGGGACAGGCTACAACCCTGTCTCACTCCCTTCCCAACAACTGCTTGCCTTTCATGCCCCTCGAGTCTTATAACTGCCATCAGGTTTCTGTACAAATTGTAAATAGCCTTTCGCTCCATGTATTTTACCCCTGCCACCTTCAGAATTTGAAAGAGAGTACTCCAGTCAACATTGTCAAAAGCTTTCTCTAAGTCTACAAATGCTAGAGACGGAGGTTTGCCTTTCCTTTATCTTCCTCCTAAGATAATTCGTAAGGTCAGTATTGCCTCATGTGTTCCAATATTGCTACGGAATCCAAACTGATCTTCCCCAAGGTCGGCTTCTACCAGTTTTTCCATTCGTCTGTAAAGAATTCGAATTAGTATTTTGCATCTGTGACTTATTAAACTGATAGTTCGGTAATTTTCACATCTGTCAATACCTGCTTTCTTTGGGATTGGAATTATTATATTCTTCTTGAAGTCAGAGGGTATTTCGCCTGTCTCATACATCTTGCTCACCAGATGGTAGAGTTGTGTCAGGACTGGCTCTCCCAAGGCTGTCAGTAGTTCTAATGGAATGTTGTCTACTCTGGGAGCCTTGTTTCGACTTAGGTCTTTCAATGCTGTGTCAAATTCTTCACGCAGTATCATATCTCCCATTTCATCTTCATCTACATCCTCTTCCATTTCCATAATATTGTCCTTAAGTACATCGCCCTTGTATAGACCCTCTATATACTCCTTCCACCTTTCTGCTTTCCCTTCTTTGCTTAGAACTGGGTTTCCATCTGAGATCTTGATATTCATACAAATGGCTCGCTTTTCTCCAAAGGTCTCTCTAATTTTCCTGTAGGCGGTATCTATCTTACCCCTAGTGAGATAAGCCTCTACATCCTTACATTTGTCCTCTAGCCATATCTGTTTAGCCATTTTGCGGTTCCTGTTGATCTCATTTTTTAGACGTTTGTATTCCTTTTTGCCTCCTTCATTTACTGCAGTTTTATATTTTCTCCTTTCATCAGTTAAATTCAATATTTCTTCTGTTACCCAAGGATTTCTACTAGCCCTCGCCTTTTTACCTACTTGATCCTCTGCTGCCTTCACTACTTCATCCCTCAGAGCCACCCATTCTTCTTCTACTGTATTTATTTCCCCCCTTTACTGTCAATTGTTCCCTTATGCTCTCCCTGAAACTCTGTACAACCTCTGGTTTAGTCAGTTTATCCAGGTCCCACCTCCTTAAATTTCCACCTTTTTGCAGTTTCTTCAGTTTTAATTTACAGTTCATAACCAATAGATTGTGGTCAGAGTCCACATCTGCCCCTGGAAATGTCTTACAATTTAAAACCTGGTTGCTAAATCTCTGACTTACCATTATATAATCTATCTGTTCCCTTTTAGTATCTCCAGGATTCTTCCATGTATACAACCTTCTTTTATGATTCTTGAACCAAGTGTTAGCTATGATTAAGTTATGCTCTGTGCAAAATTCAAACAGACGGCTTCCTCTTTCATTTCTTACCCCCAAGTACATATTCACCTACCATGTTTCCTTCTCTCCCTTTTCCTGCGATCGAATTCCAGTCATCCATGATTATTAAATTTTCGTCTCCCTTCACTACCTGAATAATTTCTTTTATCTCATCTTACATTTCTTCAATTTATTCGTCATCTGCAGAGCTAGTTGGCATATAAACTTGTACTACTGTAGTAGGCGTGGGCTTCATGTCTATCTTGGCCACAATAATGCGTTCAGTATGCTGTTTGTAGTAGCTTACCTTCTTACTTCTTATTCATTATTAAACCTACTCCAGCATTACCCCTATTTGATTATGTGTTTATAACCCTGTAGTCACCTGACCAGAAGTCATGTTCCTCTTGCCACCGAACTTCACTAATTCCCACTATATCTAACTTTAACCTATCCATTTCCCTTTTTAAATTTTCTAACCTACCTGCCCGATTAAGGGATCTGACATTCCGCGCTCCGAACCGTAGAACGTCAGTTTTCTTTCTTCTGATAACGACGTCCTCTTGAGTAGTCCCCACCCGGAGATCCGATTGGGGGACTATTTTACCTCCGGAATATTTTACCCAAGAGGACGCCATCATCATTTAACCATACAGTAAAGCTGTATGCCCTCAGGAATAATTACGGCTGTAGTTTCCCCTTGCTTTCAGCCGTTCGCAGTACCAGCACAGCAAGGCCGTTTTGGTTAGTGTTACAAGGCCAGATCAGTCAATCATCCAGACTGTTGCCCTTGCAACTACTGAAAAGGCTGCTGCCCCTCTTCAGGTACCATACGTTTGTCTGGTCTCTCAACAGATACCCCTCCGTTGTGGTTGCACCTACGGTACGGCCATCTGCATGTTTTCTCAGACGTCTGGTGATTACTTTTTGGAGCTGATTTTTTTAAAGGATCAATCATGATGATCTGCGTGGCTGGAGTAACAAAGATTGCGCGGTGTAGTAACAATTTGGAAGCAGCTAATGTACTCGCAAGAGTGAGTACTATGTGACTGTTTGAAAGGAAATGTAACAGACATGAGATCTTCAGGATATATATTTTGTTCGCAGCACTGACAGCAAGCTCCTATAAGAATTAATTTTTTTTAAATTGCTGTAAAAGTGCTGCTTTCCTGTGTTCTCTTCTCTTAATGGCCATACACTGGGCCTATTGTAAGTTGTGTTACTGAATTGTAAATGGGAACTGGAGGTTCGCCTCTTGATTCTGAAACATCAGTTGAGATTTTCGTTGTCAGTAAAGATGTTATCTAAATGTTATTGTAAACCTCCCACGCCAGCAACACCAATCCTAACTGCCATCACACAAGCAGTGAGGAAGGAGGGCGCAAAATGTTTAGAACAAGCAGTACAGTTCTGTCAGTGAATTATCCAGCCCAGTACTGCAGTTGGCAACATTCTACTGTTTGTATTGTCACAGATACTGCTTCTTTCAGCGTGATAGTGTTTTCTGTGTCGGCACAGCAATGTGTGGTAGGATGAAAATCCATACTCCACTACCGTCTAAGATTACCAGTAACGATTCGCTATCAGTTTATGGGCTGGATTTGTACAGACTCAATTTATTCGTCTCTTGTGGTGCCACCCTACTTGAGTGATGCCCGTCGGCTGGGGTCCATTTGAAATTTTCTGTCAGACTTGTAGAAGTACGCAAAAGAACGCGTTTTTCACGACGGGTACGACATTCCACAAACCTCCTGCACAACAGCAGAATATTGCTAATGTGCATAAAGTTGAGGTTTTGACGGAAGGGATATTCCCCCATCAGGTCGAACGAAGAGTGCATCTTCACTGAAGCTATATTTAATTGGCCGTCAAGGCACGTGTTTGTGTGGTGTCTTGTTTCGGACATGTTCGAAACAAGACACCAGACAATAAATAAAAAAAAAGTTTACATTTATTTGAGCATAGCTATGAGTACCATTACTGACACAGTCAGATCTACACCTGTTTGCTAACTTTCAGTACTATCGACCTATGGAACATCTGGCCAACCCGCCTTCGTCTAAAGGCGGCTTACTACACGACTTTGTTAGCACGTTTCTAAAAATGAATCAACCCTTCTTCACAAAGATATATTCTCGCTGCCTAGGAAACGCCTCTAATCCAGAAGACCAGCGTATGAAGGAGTCCAAAGGCTTTCAAACGGCGATACTGCATTGAACAGTGAGTAGCAAGCGACGAAAACCCGAAACAACGAATTTGTCGACAACCCAACTATTAAAGTTCCAGGCTTTCGTCGTCCTAGGGAGGTGTGGTTACACTTCAGCGGATTCAGGCTTGGAGATGGTATGTGCAAATGCGACACGTATAGCTTGGGCTTTTCCACTGGCAATACGTGTGACTGTGGCGACATTCAATGATCCACACTGTAAATGAGGGTCCCAACAGACGTTTCCCTGGTGACATCAAGACTCTGTATGAAGTATCCGGCGAGGCACTAAACTGGACTGTGTCTTCGACATTAGTTTGCAGACTGACTCGCTCATTCTTTGGATAGTGTATACAGGGTGAGCCACCTGACATTACCGCTGGATATATTTCGTAAACCACATCAAATACTGACGAATTGATTCCTCAGACCGAACGTAAGGAGAGGGGCTAGTGTAATTGGTTAATACAAACCATAAAAAAATGCACGGAAATATGTTTTTAACACAAACATACGTCTTTTTAATGGAACTCCATTAGTTTTGTCAGCACATCTGAACATATAAACAAATACGCAATCAATGCCGTTTGTTGCATTGTAAAATGTTAATTACATCCGGAGATATTGTAACCTAAAGTTGACGCTTGAGTACCACTCCTTCGCTGTTCGATCGTGTGTATCGGAGAGCACCGAATTACGTAGGGATCCAAATGGAACGGTGATGTACCTTAGGTACAGAAGAGACTGGAACAGCACATTACGTCCACATGCTAACACCTTTTTATTGGTCATTTTCATTGACGCACATGTACATTACCATGAGGGGTGAAGTACATGTACACACGTGGTTTCCGTTTTCAATTACGGAGTGGAATAGAGTGTGTCCCGACATGTCAGGCCAATAGATGTTCAATGTAGTGGCCATCATTTGCTGCACACAATTGCAATCTCTGGCGTAATGAATGTCGTACACGCCGCAGTACATCTGGTGTAATGTCGCCGCAGGCTGCCACAATACGTTGTTTCATATCCTCTGGGGTTGTAGGCACATCACGGTACACATTCTCCTTTAACTTACCCCACAGAAAGAAGTCCAGAGGTGTAAGATCAGGAGAACGGGCTGGCCAATTTATGCGTCCTCCACGTCCTATGAAATGCCCGTCGAACATGCTGTCAAGGGTCAGACTAGTGTTAATTGCGGAATGTGCAGGTGCACCATCATGCTGATACCACATACGTCGACGCGTTTCCAGTGGGATATTTTCGAGCAACGTTGACAGATCATTCTATAGAAACGCGATGTATGTTGCAGCTGTTTGGGCGCCTGCAATGAAGTGAGGACCAATGCGGTGGTCGCCAATGATTCCGCACCATACATTTACAGTCCACGGCCGCTGTCGCTCTACCTGTCTGAGCCAGCGAGGATTGTCCACGGACCAGTAATGCATGTTCCGTAGATTCACTGCCCCGTGATTTGTGAAACCCGCGTCATCGGTAAACAGGTAGAACTGCAACGCATTCTCTGTTAATGCCCATTGACAGAATTGCTCTCGATGATTAAAGTCATCACCATGTAATTACTGATGTAGCGACACATGAAACGGGTGAAAGCGGTGACGATGCAGTATGCGCATGACACTACTTTGGCTCAGTCCACCGGCTCTCGCAATGTCCCGAGTGGGTTCATGGCAACAGCAGCTAACACACCAACTGCACCCGCTTCTCCTGTGACGGGCCTGTTACGGACCCGTTTGCGTGCTACGACCATACCTGTTGCATACAGTTGGCGGCAGATGTTTTGCAATGTGCGGCACATTGGATGCTCTCTGTCCGGGTACCGTTCTGCATACACCCTGCAAGCTTCAGCTGCATTTCGTCGACACTCGCCAGAGATGAGTACCATCTCCGCCTTTTCAGAGTTCGAATACACCATGGTCACAGTTCCTACAACACGACACTATCACAGACGTCTGGTAACACGGTGTACCACAGTTGGTCTGCGTGCGGAGACGAATGCAGAATAACAATAGCAGCAAGCGCTACATGCGGACACTGCGACAGCTAGACCAAACCACAACAGTGCACTACAGCGACACTCGTAAACACGGTCGTCATCGTAAACATGTCCCTGCAGATGCTGCTCGCCGACCGTGGCCCGTGTTTGTTACAACACGCAACTGAACGTCGGAGGTTTCAAGCGTCAACTTTAAGTTACAATATCTCCGGATGTAATTAACATTTTACAGTGCAACAAACGGCACTGATTACATATTTGTTTATATGTTCATATCTGCTAACAAAACTAACGTGGTTCCATTTTTAAAAAAGTAGGTTTGTGCTAAAAAACATATTTCCGTGCATTTTTGTATGGTTTGTATTAACCAATTACACTAGCCCCTCTCCTCACGTTCGGTCTGTGGAATCGGTTCGTCAGTATTTGATGTGGTTTACAAAATATATCCAGCGGTAACGTTAGGTGAATCACCCTGTATAGCAACACACTGAATTTTTTGGTTCTGTTATAAGTGATACCAGCGATAGTAATAAACCTCTACTAATTTTAGCCTTTGGATTACATCAAGTCATTAGTCCCTGAAACCCAAGTAGAATCTGCCGCACTGTCTGCCACACTACAATCGGACGAAATCTTATGTGACGTTGTAATGCATGCAGGTCGTCATTTTGACACACAGAATAGTCCACCACCGTCTGCGATATTTCAACACTAAACTAAACTGACACTATACGCACATTTCCATTCCTTGTGGGTCCTTCTCCTTGTAACTGTCATTTGAATATAATTGCCACCCTCAGTTGAATATTGTATATTCACAACATATATAATGGTGATCAATATGTACCTATATCGCTGTGATTTACAATAAATTTTAAGTACACTAAAACGTAAAGGATGGCATAAAATGAGTGTGGCAAGTGAGAGTAAAACACCCAATGACGTTGTGGGTAGCACCACGACGCGAGACCTTTAATGTATGTCGATAAAAAGAAAGAACGTAGATTTTAAAAAATGAAGTCCTTCAGTCTAAAAGACAATTTCAGGAACTCTGATAATTAATGAGTGTACAAATTTGCGAATCGATGTTATGTATGATATGTCGAAGGCCGAGATATGATTAAAAGTTAATGAGACATAGGTATATACACATTTTTCGTGATTTTTCAGGGCCGATACGTAGTTAAAAATGTTGTCAATCCATTAACATCAAGTCTTTGAAATGGATCTGAACATTCCGACAAGCGATTATACATGTGCGGAACAAGTTTACAACATAACGTTCCAGTCATACGAGTTGTTGCAGAAGACACAGTTAGGTGCCCGTACAAAGTAGTGCTACTGTCGTCTGTAGATTGTTTTCAAAAATGGTTCAAATGGCTCTGAGCACTATGGGACTCAATATCTTAGATCATCAGTCCCCTAGAACTTAGAACTACTTAAACCTAATTAACCTAAGGACATCACACACACCCATGCCCGAGGTAGGGTTCGAACCTGCGACCGTAGCAGTCCCGCGGTTCCGGACTGCAGCGCCAGAACCGCACGGCCACCACGGCCGGCAGATTGTTTTCCTAGCAAGCCAAAATTTTAAATAGCGCCCAAGATAGAAAGAGCCATTCACATTTTTTTTTACTTCCTACGGACAACATGGAGCTGCAGTTTAGGAGCCATGTTGTTTCAGTGTTCCTGATTACTGAAATATGACAGGTTTAGGGAAAGCTGCTTGTTGTCGACGAGAAAAGCATTTAAGCGTCTTATTCGTACAATGAAACTATCACTCTGTAGAGCAGTGTACGGCCGGAGTATGTGGCCGAGCGGTTCTAGGCGCTACAGTCTGGAACCGCGCGACCGCTACGGTCGCAGGTCTGAATCCTGCCTCGGGCATGTATGTGTGTGACGGCCTTAGGTTAGTTAGGTTTAAATAGTTCTAAGTTTTAGGGGACTGATGATCTCAGAAGTGAAGTCCCATAGTGCTCAGAGCCATTTGAATCATTCTGAAGAGCAGTGTACGCTGACATGAAACCTCCTAGCAAATTAAAAATGTGTGCTGCATCGATACTCTAATTAGGAACCTTTCTTTCGGAAGGGTGGGCGGTTGGTCGTGTCCTACCTTCCACAGTTCCCAAATTCGAGTCTCGGACCGGCATACATCTGCCAGGAAGTTTCATCTTCTTTGTAGCTTGCGGCCATTGCTGGATTAATAGATATTATAATGATACTTATAAAGCGCCACCACAACCGAAATCAGTCTTATCAGTGCTGCCGCTCAGTTAACACTAAATGTTCATGTGGCGTCGTATAACAATTTTCACACAATCTCTCTTACACCTTCATATTCTTCTGTGTGTGATTTTCTCCTGATGGACTACTGGTTCAATAACATGTAAAAGTTCAATAGTTTAAGCACGATTTGCATTTTCTTTCAGAGCTATCGCATTAATTGAGTTCCTCTAATCTATAATTGAGGCCTTTATTTAATATAATTGTTTGAGATTTTTTGCAACTTACTTACGTAGCGATGTAATCTCCTCCCTCGTCCATAAAGTTTTAAATACACTGAAGTGATACCTCCTATTATCACACGGAAGTGACAAAATTCATGGGATACTACCCATTATCGTACTGAGGTGACAAAATTCATGGAATACCTCCTATTATCATATCGGACCACCTTTTGGCCAGTGAAGTGCAGAAACTCAACGTGGCATGGAGACAACAAGTCGTTGTACCCTGCAGAAACATTGAGCCATGCTGCCTCTATAGCCGTCCATAACTGAGGAAGTGTTACCGATGGAGGACTTTGTCCACGAACTGACCTCTCGATTACGTCCCCTACACACTGGTGTCCTAAATTAAAGCGACAAATCGTTATTAACCCGTCTTGTATCTAATACACGGCATAATCTTACAAGCTGTCGGCAGATCTCAGTACACTTGTGTTCTGGACGGACGGTGGCATTTCGCTCAACGGACAACAACGCCAGCGATGACGTCAGGGGACCTATCAAACGGGGTAGAACGTGGCGAGTAGTCCCACATCCACAGTCACAGACAGGGCTGTAGGGCTTGTAGAAGGCGCCTACCAGTCTCTCATCGAACAACTCTTCACGAAATTGTACGAGTGAATCGGCAAGGTTTAACTGCTGTTAGGTATCATGACTAGATCTTGGAAGCTCTTGTTGTTGCGAGGTGCTGTGGGCCCAGACTTCATATTGATGGATGAGAATGCTCTACCACATAGAGAACGGGCTGGTGTTTTCTTGGAAACGGCCCACTTTGAATCCCACAGAGCATGTTTGGAATGCACTATGGAGACAGGTTAGATCACGTCAGCACCCACCAACCACTCTCCAAGGCTTGCGAGCAACTCTACAATAAGAATGGTCGTTATTGCCTCAACATGAGACTTATGACATCATTCACAGCACGCCCCGTCATTTTCAGGCTTATATTTGTGCCAGAGGTGGTCAGACTCCATACTTAGCACAATAACCAGTTGTCGGAATGTGCGTGCAAATCCGTTAAGTTTGAAAAAACGCAGAAAAATTTTGTCTCTCGTTACGCATATAGCAGTTAGTTATGTTCTGCATTCTGTGCATTGTTTCTATTTCATATCATCTCTTTATACCGTTTCGTGGCAAAATAAACGCAACCTTGCAGAATTTCGGTTCGTTGCTTTAATTTTGGACACCAGTGTATGTGCGATGGGTTTCGTGCCGAATGATCTAGGTGGCCAAATCATTCGCTCAAAAGACCGGAATATTCTTCAAACCAACTGCGAACAACTGTGGTCTGGTGCCATGTTCGCGAACATGAAGTCGATTAGTGCCTGCAAATGGTCTCCAAATAGCACATCTTAACCATTTACAGTCAACGAAGGGTTAAACTGTCCACCCCCGGTAGCTGAGTGGTCAGCACGGCAGAACGTCAATCCTAAGGGCCCGGGTTCGATTCCCGGCTGGGTCGGAGATTTTCTCCGCTCAGGGACTGGGTGTTGTGTTGCCCTAATCATCATCATTTCATCCCCATCGACGCGCAAGTCGCTGAAGTGGCGTCAAATAGAAATACTTGCAGCCGGCGAACGGTCTACCCGATTGGAGGCCATAATCGCACGACATTTACATTTATTTAACGGTTAAACTGGAACCAGAGGACCTAATCCATTCCACCACCATGAAGATTGGGTCCATGGCTTTCTTGATGTCTGCAACACTTTCGAGCTATAGCATGAGCTCTTACTAACTGAAACTTGGACTGACCTGACCAAGCAACGGTTTCCCAGTCGTCTAGGTATAAACTGTATGATCAAGAGCCCAGGAGAGGCACTGCAGGTGACGCAGAGCTGTTAGCAAACGCATTGGCGTCGGTCGTCTGCTGCCATAGCCCATTGACGTCAAATTTCGGGGCACTGTTCGAAAGGGTGTGTTCCTCATACGTCTCACATGGATTTCTGCTGTTATTGCACACAGTTTTGCCTGTCTGTTAGCACTGACAACTCTACGCAAACGCCACTGCTCTCTGTCATTAAATGTAGGACGTCGGCTACTGCGTGCCCTTGGTGAGGGTTAATGTCTGAAATTTGGTATTCTCGGCACACTGTGGATCTCGAAATACTAAATTCCCTAACGATTTTCGAAATGGAATATCTCAATCATCTAGCTTCAACTACCATTCCACGTTCAAAGTCTGTTAATTCCCGTGACGCGACCACAATGACGTCGGACATCTATTCACATGAACCATCTGCGGATAAATGACAGCTTCGTCAAAGCAGTGCCTTTAACTACCTTGTGCAATCGAGACTACCGCCTTCTGTATATGTGCATATCGCTGGCACATAACTTTTGTCGCCTCATTGTACTAGGGTCACTCCAAAAGAAATAAACACTGTTTTTTAATCCATCTTTTATTCTTCATGTTTGAAAGTTTTGCAGTGTGTATATACATCTTTTATGAACAATATTTCCACATAATTTCCATCCGTCTAAACTGCCTTACGCCATCTGGAACCAGCGCCTGTATACCCGAACGGTAAAATTCTGGACCAACACGTTGGAGCCAGTGTTTGGCAGCGTGTACAAGGGAGTCATCATCTTCAAACCTTGTTCCACGAAGAGTGTCTTTCAGTTTCCCAAAGATATGATAGTCACATGGAGCCAGGTCAGGACTGTAAGGCGGGTGTTTCAGTGTTGTCCATCCTAGTTTTGTAATCGCTTCCATAGTTTTTTGACTGACATGTGGCCGTGCATTGTCGTGAAACAGCAAAACATCTTGCTTTTGCCCATGTGGTCGAACACGACTTTCAGTATTCTGCAAACACTTCCTTCACCTATCCCAACCTAGCGTGACAATTAGTTCACTATGATGCGTCACCAATTCGTTAACTCTCTGCACGTTGTCTGGAGTGTGTGCAGTACGAGGCCTGCCGCTGCGAGGACAATCCTCAATACTGCCGGGCCCGCTTTTATCACGTAACCTGCTTGCCCACTGACTAACTGTACTGCGATCGACAGCAGCATCTCCATACAGCTTTTCCAGCCTCTTGTGGATGTTTCCCACTGTCTCGTTTCCACAGCATCGAAATTCTATGGCTGCACGTTCCTTCTAATGAACGTCAGGTGTAGCAGCCATCTTGAAGACATGCTGTGACGGCGCCACTCACAGGAACAGGTTGAAATAAGTTTGAAAACAAGCGGGAAGGATGCATCTATACACTGTCACACATGTAGAATGAAAACTGTATTTTTACAAAAATAGTGCGCATTTCGTTTGGAGTGACCCTCGTATGTTAATCACATCACCGTGGTCTATGGGTAGGTGTTTGACTAGTAATCAAAATGAACAGGGCCCCAGTTTCGATACCAATCTTTGCTTAAACCCCGAATAAAAACGATCGACGCTGATGGTCGAAGGCTCCCAGTATACAGAATTACCCTCGTTACGCCAACGTCCTTTTCGAAGAGGGCCATGAGGAGATAGTTCAGGGCCCCCTCTGGGTCTTGGAGTGGGAAAAGGCACCTAAAATGCGAAACAGTCACCACTGATTTGCCGTTTGAAGATGCGGGACGAAGTGGATACAAATGCATGAAAGACAATGCGATCCACTACACATGTGGCCTGGAAGTGACGAAGTATCATGATCATTCATCCATTGGCAAAACATTCCGGATTGGTCCCCCATTTGAGTCTGCTGGAAGGGTCTGCGAACTATGAGATAACCATGGAAAAAGACTGAATAACCAACTAAAGAGTAACTTTCTTTGAGTCGGGTGTGGTATGATAAAAATTTGAATCAAGTACGGAAGGTAGAAAACCTGAAAAGGTGAACGCAAAGATTCAGAGTTTAGATATAGTGGGGGGGGGGGGGGGGGCAGTGAAACCAAATGTAAATAAGATAAGGATTTCTGGTCAGACGAATGCAGCGTACTGTCAGCAACAGCGGAGAGTGGTATAAAGGGAATAAGACTAAAATTTGTGATGAGATGGGGCTTTACTACAAATATTTTGAAATTTCATTGTAGATGATCATCAGCTATTTATTTTTATGCTCGATGCTACCGGTTTCGATTAGTAGACCATAATCCATCCGAAGCAAAGAGTAACCAGGTTGTCAAATGTTATAGTGGAAAGCGGGTTATGCTTTGCTTCGGCTTGATAATGGTCTCCTCACAGAAGCCGGTGGCACTGAGAGACTGAGCATAAAAATAAACAGCTGATGACCATTGTTGTGGTTGGTAGGAGAGCCAACACCGTGAAACTAGAGGAGGCCGAAAGGCACGCGTTTTAGCGCAAGCAGGCTGGCGTGAGGTCTGGAACAGGACAAGGAAATTAGAATTTAGAAAAACGGACGTAGCTGGTGGAATACTTAACTTTAATCCATTAATGACGAACGTCGGTTTTGACGGTACATAGTTCACAATATCAATAGTAACTGATATGGCGCCTTGCTAGGTCGTAGCAAATAACGTAGCTGAAGGCTATGCTAACTATCGTCTCCGCAAATGAGAGCGTATTTAGTCAGTGAACCATCGCTAGCAAAGTCGGCTGTACAACTGGGGCGAGTGCTAGGAAGTCTCTCTAGACCTGCCGTGTGGCGGCGCTCGGTCTGCAATCACTGATAGTGGCGACACGCGGGTCCGACGTATACTACCGGACCGCGGCCGATTTAAAGGCTACCACCTAGCAAGTGTGGTGTCTGGCGGTGACACCACAGGCATCTACACTGAAGTTTCTCAAGGAGTAGGATCAATTTTAAATAGGGAGGTAGGTCAGAGAATGAGCTACTGTGATCATTTCAGTGATAGGGTTATTCTCACCAGAACTGACAAGAAACCAATGCCTAAATAATAATTCAGCTCCGCAGGCTGAGTTCACAAACAGAAAAAGAAGAAAAAGAAAATGTATATGAGGATATTAAAATGAACATCTAGTCATAATAGGTGATTGGAACACTATGTTTGGGGAAGGTGGTGATGGTTCGTGTTTAACGTCCCGTCGACAACAAGGCCATTAGAGACGGAGCGCAAGCTCGGGTTAGGGAAGGATTGGGAAGGAGGAAATCGGCCGTGCCCTTTCAAAGGAACCATCCCGGCAGTTGCCTGAAACGATTTAGGGAAATCACTGAAAACCTAAATCAGGATGGTCGGAGACGGGATTGAACCGTCGTCCTCCCGAATGCGAGTCCAGTGTGCTAACCACTGCGCCACCTCGCTCGATTTGGGGGAAGGAATCGTGGACGTACATGAGAATATGATCTCGGTAAGGAGAAAGGATAATTATTTCAACTGGTAGTAGCGAATATGCAGTTCAAACATACACAGAAGAAGCTGTATACCTGGAAAAGATCTAAAGAAGTCGGAAGATTCCAACAGGGTTACTTCATGGGCAGAAAAAGATTCTGAAATCCAAAATAACAATAATGAAGAATAGGCTGAAATATAAGAGAATTCTCAGGAAGAATCAACAACAGAAGTGTAATGCTGAAGTATTGGGGAATAATTGTTCTTGTATGAAGGTCTCTGAATCTGCAGAACGTAAATATTTTAATAATGAATACCACAGTAGGCATTTCTGTTCGAGACGAATAGACATCGAGGAAAAAACCAATAAAAGAAGTTCAGGGGACATACGTAGATATAAGGAAAATAACTGAGAAAAACTTTGTTTCAGAGAAGAGATACTTCCATTGCTTGACGAAAGAAGAAAGTACGAAAATGTGCAAGAAAAGACGTAAACTCAGCAATATAAGGCACTTAGGAATGAAAGAAATGGAAAGTGCAGGAAAGCTAAGACGAAATGGCTGCAGAGATTATCTAAAAAAAAAAGAAATAACTGTCAGAAGAACAGATTCAGCATACAGAAAAGTTAAAACAACCCTCGGTGACAATAAAATCAAAGAAATGTTTAAAATGTGTGTGAAATCTTATGCGACTTAACTGCTAAGGTCGTCAGTCCCTAAGCTTACACACTACTTAAACTAAATGTCCGTAAGGACAAACCCACACTCCCATGCCCGAGGGACGATCGAACCTCCTCCGGGACCAGGCGCACAGTCCATGACTGCAGCGCCCTAAACCGCTCGGCTAATCCCGAGCGGCAATAAAATGAAAGGCGTTAAGAGCGTAGGGGAATTCAGATGTTAAGCGCAGAGGAGAGAGGGAACAAATCGAAAGAGTAAAGGAGGTTGCGGAGGGGGGGAGAGGAGTGGTCTGCTGATGTGATAGAATAAGAAAGGGAAATGTATATGGAAGTCATGGGAAATCCATTATTAGACTGCGCGTTAGACAAAGCTTTTCAAAGACCTGTGACCAAATGTGACAGAAGACACAGATAACATTTCTACGCAATTTATAAAATTATTGGGGCAAATGACAGTTAATGGAGTATCCAAGTTGCTGTGTAGAAACTGTGAGGCTGGAGACGTACAATTAGATTTTCAAAAAAATTTCCTCACAGAACCGAACGTATCAAGAAAGACGAGTGCGAGAATTATCGCACAATTAGCCTAAAGCCTCATGAAATCAAGATATTGAAATTATACAGAAGAATGCAAAAGGAAATTGCGGATGTTTCCGGAATGAGATTTTCAGTCTGCAGCGGAGTGTGCGCTGGTATGAAACTTCCAGGCAGATTAAAACTGTGTGCCGGACCGAGACTCGAACTCGGGACCTTTGCCTTTCACGGGCAAGTGCTCTACCATCTTAGCTACCCAAGCACGACTCACGGCCACTCCTCACAGCTTTACTTCTGCCAGTACCTCGTCTTCTACCTTCCAAGGTTCGCAGGAGAGCTTCTGTAAAGTTTGGAAGGTAGGAGACGAGGTAGTGGCACAAGTAAAGCTGTGAGGACGGGGCTTGAGTCGTGCTTGGGTAGCTCAGATGGAAGAGCACTTGCCCGCGAATGGCAAAGTTCCCGAGTTCGAGTCTCGGTCCGCCACACAATTTTAATCTGCCAGGAAGTTTCGAAATTGATGTTTTAAGGCACAATCACTTTGGCTTCAGAAAAATTACACACATTAGAGAGGCAGTTCTGACATTGCGCCTCATAATGGAAGCAAGACTTAAGAAAATATGAAATGGTGCAAGATGTTCAAAATTCTCAGTAAATAGGTGTAGTCTGTAGTGAAAGACGGGTGAAAAGAATGGAAACACGAAAGGATGTAAGACACGGATGCATACTTTTGCTCCTATTATTCAACATGTTCGCCCATGAAGCATTGAGGATATAAAAGCGCGATTGGGATTGAAAGTCAGGACGAAAGAATTGAATAATAAGACTCCACATGTTACATACCTCACTCACACTCAGTGATCATTCTTGGGCTATGTTAAATACAAAATTACACGATTTCCTATGCAAACTAAAATTATGATGCTTGCAGTAAGTTCTCTCGCTGTGTCTGAGCAATGGTGTTCTGCACTTACTGCTGTTACATGGTTTCATCGTTTTAATGTTTCCTGTGTGTTTAAGTCGGTATTGTGGCGTGAAGTATCTTTTTCCGACGTTTGCAAAACAGCTATGACATCTTTCCTGGTTCAAAACCATGTATGAGATGTGAATTTCTCGCAATGTTTTTCCACTTCGAAGATGATCGTAGGACGAAACTGCTTGTGAATAAATATATTGTAAGACAACACAGTGTGTACAATGCATTTCCCCAAGTATAACGATGCTGCTGACAGTCGCCTGAAAAAAGTATTTAATATTTATTGCAGTCTCACCACCGAAAAGCATTGTTCCACATAAGAAAATTACAACAGAAATAATCGTCCTTGATCAATGTGAACGTAACAACACCAAGAGATTCTCGTGACCTGGGTCGTGACGTAATCACTGTTGCGCAACTACACCATAGCACTGGACGGTGTAGCGGAGACATCCTGGGTGGAGCAGAGAGATGAGACGCAGTAAGCGACCGGTGCGAGTGGATTGGATGGGAGCTGCGACTGCTACTGGCCAGTGGAGCTCGTCTTTTTTTTCTATCTTTCTTCTTTCTTTGTTGCTTTTTCATGGCCCTATCCCATGTGGGCAGGGGTTGGGCTATCAGCGGACGCAATTTCGGGTGGGTAGTGTCACGTTTACAGGGGTCGGAGGTGTTCAAGAAGGAAGAGGACACTGGAAAATATGAGAAGTTTGTAGCGGATGTGGGTGAGGGAGAGTAAGTGGGCCCCAAAGACTAATCGCAGTGCATGGTGTTCGAGAATCTGTAGGGTGTGATAGGAGGAAGGAGGAACTGAAGTCCAAGCCACATTGGTATAGCAGAGGATGGGTCAGAACCCAATGAACCATGGACCTTGCCGTTGGTGGGGAGGCTTGCGTGCCTCAGCGATACAGATAGCCGTACCGTAGGTTCAACCACAACGGAGGGGTATCTGTTGAGAGGCCAGACAAACGTATGGTTCCTGAAGAGGGGCAGCAGCCTTTTCAGTAGTTGCAGGGGCAACAGTCTCGATGATCTGGACTTGTAACACTAACCAAAATGGCCTTGCTGTGCTGGTACTGCGAACGGCTGAAAGCAAGGGGAAACTACAGCCGTAATCTTTCCCAAGGGTGTGCAGCTTTACTGTATGGTTAAATGATGATGGCGTCCTCTTGGGTAAAATATTCCGGAGGTAAAATAGTCCCCCATTCGGATCTCCGGGCGGGGACTACTCAAGAGGACGTCGTTATCAGGACATCAGGAGAAAGAAAACTGGCGTTCTACGGATCGGAGCGTGGAATGTCAGATCCCTTAATCGGGCAGGTAGGTTAGAACATTTAAAAAGAGAAATGGATATGTTAAAGTTAGATATAGTGGGAATTAGTGAAGTTCGGTGGCAAGAGGAACAAGACTTCTAGTCAGGTGACTACAGCGTTATAAACACAAAATAAAATAGGGGTAATGCAGGAGTAAGTTTAATAATGAATAAGAAAATAGGAATGCGAGTAAGCTACTATAAACAGCATAGTGAACGCATTATTGTGGCCAAGATAGAT
Source organism: Schistocerca gregaria (assembly GCF_023897955.1). Classification (NCBI taxonomy): domain Eukaryota; kingdom Metazoa; phylum Arthropoda; class Insecta; order Orthoptera; family Acrididae; genus Schistocerca; species Schistocerca gregaria. The sequence continues at coordinate 460,256,524 of NC_064927.1, read as the reverse complement.
ACGAAGCCCACGCCTACTACAGTGGTACAAGTTTATATGCCAACTAGCTCTGCAGATGACGAAGAAACTGAAGAAATTATTCAGATAGTGAACCGAGATGAAAATTTAATAGTCATGGGTGACTGGAATTCGGTAGTAGAGTAGTAGGAAAAGGGAGAGAAGGAAACATAGTAGGCGAATATGGACCGGGGCAAAAAAATGAAAGAGGATGCCGCCTGGTAGAATTTTGAACAGAGCACAACTTAATCATAGCTAACACTTGGTTCAAGAATCATAAAAGAAGGCTGTATACATAGAAGAGGCCTGGAAATAGTGACATGTTTCAGATAGATTATATAATGGTAAGACAGAGACTTAGGAACCAGGTTTTAAATTGTAAGACATTTCCAGGGGCAGATGTGGACTCTGACCACAATCTATTGGTTATGACTTGTAGATTGAAACCGAAGAAACTGCAAAAATGTGGGAATTTAAGCAGATGGGACCTGGATAAACTGACTAAACCAGAGGTTGTACAGAGTTTCAGGGAGAGCATAAGGGAGCAATTGACAGGAATGGGGCAAAGAAATACAGTAGAAGGAGAATGGGTAGCTTTGAGGGATGAAGTAGTGAAGGCAGCAGAGGACCGAGTAGGTAAAAAGACGAAGGCTAGTAGAAATCCTTGCGTAACAGAAGAAATATTGAATCTAATTGATGAAACTAGAAAACATAAAAATGCAGAAAATGAAGCAGGCAAAAAGCAATACAAACGTCTCAAAAATGAGATCGACAGGAAGTGCAAAATGGCTAAGCAGGGATGTCTAGAGGACAAATGTAAGGATGTAGAGGCTTATTTCGCGAGGGGTAAGATAGATGCTGCCTACAGGAAAATTAAAGAGACCTTTGGAGAAGAGAGAGCCACTTGTATGAATATCAAGAGCTCAGATGGAAACCCAGTTCTAAGCAAAGAAGGGAAAGCAGAAAGGTGGAAGGAGTATATAGAGGGTCTATACAAGGACGATGTACTTGAGAACACTATTATGGAAATGGAAGAGGATGTAGATGAAGATGAAATGGTAGATACGATACTGCGTGAAGAGTTTGACAGAGCACCGAAACAAGGCCCCCGGAGTAGACAACTTTCCATTGGAACTACTGACAGCCTTTGGAGGGCCAGTCCTGACAAAAGTCTACCATCTGGTGAGGAAGATGTATGAGACAAGCGAAATACCCTCTGACTTCAAGAAGAATGTAATAATTCCAATCCCAAAGAAAGCAGGTGTTGACAGATGTGAAAATAACCGCACTGTCAGTTTAATAAGTCACAGCTGCAAAATACTAACGCGAATTCTTAACAGACGAATGGCAAAACTAGTAGAAGCCGATCTCGGGGAAGATCAGTTTGGATTCCGTAGAAATGTTGGAACACGTGAGGCAATACTGACCCTTCGACGTATCTTAGAAGCTAGATTAAGAAAGGGCAAACCTACGTTTCTAGCAATTGTAGACTTAGAGAAAGCTTTTGACAATGTTGACTGGAATACTTTCTTTCAAATTTTAAAGGTGGCAGGGGTAAAATACAGGGAGCGAAAGGCTATTTACAATTTGTACAGAAACCAGATGGCAGTTACACGAGTCAAGGGACATGAAAGTGAAGCACTGGTTATGAAGGGAGTGAGACAGGGTTGTAGTCTCTCAACGATGTTATTCAATCTGTATATTGAGCAAGCAGTAAAGGAAACAAAAGAAAAATTTGGAGTAGGTATTAAAGTCCAGGGAGAAGAAATAAAAACTCTTTCGCCAATGACATCGTAATTCTGTCAGAGACAGCAAAGGACTTGGAAGAGCAGTTGAACGGAATGGATAGTGTCTTGAAAGGAGGGTATAAGATGAACATCAACAAAAGCAAAACGAGGATAAAGGAATGTAGTCGAATTAAGTCAGGTGATGCTGAGGGAATTAGATTAGGAAATGAGACACTTAAAGTAGTAAAGGAGTTTTGCTATTTGTGGAGCAAAATAAGTGACGATGGTCAAAGTAGACAGGATATAAAATGTAGACTGGCAATGGCAAGGAAAGGGTTTCTGAGGAAGAAAAATTTGTTAATATCGCGTATAGATTTAAATGTCAGGAAGTCGTTTCTGAAAGTATTTGTATGGGGTGTAGCCTTGTATGGAAGTGAAAAGTGGACGATAAATAGTTTAGAGAAAAAGAGAATATAAGCTTTCGAAATGTGGTGCTACAGAAGAATGCTGAAGATTAGATGGGTAGATCACATAACTAATGAGGAGGTATGGAATAGAATTGGGAAGAAGAGGAGCTTGTGGCACAATTTGGTTAGAAGAAGGGATCTGTTGGTAGACATGTTCTGAGGCATCAAGGGATCACCAATTTAGTATTGGAGGGCAGCGTGGGGGGTAAAAATCGTAGAGGGAGACCAAGAGATGAATACACTAAGCAGATTCAGTAGGATGTAGGTTGCAGTGGGTACTGGGAGATGAAGAAGCTTGCACAGGATAGAGTAGCTTGGAGAGCTGCATCAAACCAGACTCAGGACTGAAGACCACAACAACAACGGGTCAGATTAGGGCTTTATAAAATTGAAGGTTTGCACCCGAGGTCTCTTATTCATAATCAAAACGTCTTTGGTCCCGAGTTCGAATCCCTCCACTGCTTAAATTTTGATTAATAATCAGCATTCGCGGGCGACGACCTCCGGTATAAGAAGCCAACGGCCTTGTCAAAGAAGGCGGAGGAGTGGACAGAGGTTCACGGCACTCTCTTGTCCTAGGGGTGGGAAATTGCCCCTAAAGACGAAAGAATCAGCAATGATCAACGGCGTGAGGATGCAGAAGGCAATGGAAACCACTGCATTAAAGACACGTAACGTGTATCCACAGGACATGTGGCCTGTAGTTGAAGAAGTATCATGGTGATCTCTCCATTGGCAAAATATTCCGGAATAGTCCCCCATTTGGATCTCCGGGAGGGGACTGAAAAGGGGGAGGTTACCATGAGAAAAAGATTGAATAATCAACGAAAGATAATGTTCTACGAGTCGGGGCGTGGAGTGTCAGAAGCTTGAACGTGGTAGGGAAACTAGAAAATCTGAAAAGGGAAATGCTAAGGCTCAGTCTAGATATAGCAGGGGTCAGTGAAATGAAGTGGAAAGAAGACAAGGATTTCTGGTCAGATGAGTATAGGGTAATATCAACAGCAGCAGAAAATGGTTTAACGGGAGTAGGATTCGTTATGAATAGGAAGGTAGGTCACAGAGTGTGTTACTGTTAACAGTTCGGTGACAGGGTTGTCCTTATCAGAATCGACAGCAAACCAACACCGACATCTATAGTTGAGGCATACATGCCGATTTCAAAAGCTGAAGATGAAGGGACAGAGAGAGTGTATGAGGACATTCGAAGGGTAATACAATATTTAAAGGAGGATGAAAATCTGATGGGCATGGGGGACTGGGATGCAGTTTTAGGGCAAAAGAAGAAAGGGTTAGGAGAATATGGGCTTGGGGCAAGGAATGAGAGAGGAGAAAGACTAATTGAGTTCTATAACAAGTTTCAGCTAGTAATAGCGAATACTCCGTTCAAGAATAACAAGAGGAAGAGGTATACTTGGAAAAGGCCGGGTGATACGGGAAGCTTTCAGTTAGATTATATCATGGTCAGACAGAGATTCCGAAATCAGATACTGGATTGTAAGACGTACCCAGGAGCAGATATAAACTCAGAACACAATATAGTAGTGATGAAGAGTAGGCTGAAGTTCAAGACATTAGTCAGGAAGAATCCGCACGCAAAGAATTGGGATACGGAAGTACTAAGGAATGATGAGATAGGTTGAAGCTCCCTAAGGCTATAGATACAGCAATAAGGAATAGCTAAGTAGGCAGCACAGTTGAAGAGGAATGGACATCTCCAAAAAAAAGCCATCACAGGAGTATGGGAGGAAAACATAGGTACAAAGAAGGTAACTGCGAAGAAAGCATGGGTAACAGAAGAAATATTTCAATTGATCGATGAAACGAGGAAGTACAAAAATGTTCCAGGAAACTCAGGAATAAAGAAATATAAGTCGCTGAGGAATGAAATAAATAGGAAGTGCAGGGAAGCTAAGACGAAATGGCTGCTGGAAAAATGTGAAGACATCGAAAAAGATATGATTGTCGGAAGGACAGACTTAGCATACAGGAAAGTCAAAACAACCTTCGGTGACATTAAAAGCAAGAGTGATAACATTAAGAGTGCAACTAGAATTCCACTTTTAAATGCAGTGGAGAGAGCGGATAGGTTCAAAGAGTACATTGAAATCCTTTATGAGGTGGAAGATTTGTCTGATGTGATAGAAGAAGAAACGAGAGTCGATTTAGAAGAGATAGTGAATCCAGTATTACAATCAGAATTTAAAAGAGCTTTGGAGGACTTAAGCTCAAATAAGCCAGAAGGGATAGATAACATTTCATTAGAAGTTCTACAATGATTGGGTGAAGTGACAACAAAACGACCATTCTCGTTGGTGTGTAGAATGTATGAGTCTTACGATATACTATCTGACTTTCGGAAAAGCATCATCCACACAGTTTCGAAAACGGCACTAGCTGACAAGTGCGAGAATTATCGCACAATCAGGTTAACAGCTCATGCATGCAAGTTACTTACAAGAATAATATACAGAAGAATGGAACAGAAAATTAAGGATGCGCTAGGTGACGATCAGTTTGGCTTTAGGAAAAGTAAAGGCACGAGAGAGGCAATTCAGACGTTACGGCTAATAATGGAAGCAAGGCTAAAGAAAATCCAAGATACGTTCGTAGGATTTGTCGATCTGGGAAAAGCGTTCGACAATGTAAAATGGTGCAAGCTGTTCGAGATTCTGAAAAAAGTAGGGGTAAGCTATAGGGAGAGACGGGTCATATACAATATGTACAGCAACCAAGAGGGAATAATAAGAGTGGACGATCAAGAACGAAGTGCTCGTATTAAGAAGGGTGTAAGACAAGGCTGTAGCCTTTCGCCCCTACTCTTCAATCTGTACATTGAGGAAGCAATGATGGAAATAAAAGAAAGGTTCAGGAGTGGAATTAAAATACAAGGTGAAAGGATATCAATGATACGATTCGCTGATGACATTGCTATCCTGACTGAAAGTGAAGAAGAATTAAATGATCTGCTGAACGGAATGAACAGTCTGATGAGTACACAGTATGGCTTGAGAGTAAATCGGAGAAAGATGAAGCTAATGAGAAGTAGTAGACATGAGAACAGTGAGAAAATTAACTTCAGGATTGATGGTCACGAAGTAGATCAAGTTAAGGAATTCTATTACCTAAGCAGTAAAATAACCAATGATGGACGGTGCAAGGATGACATCAAATGCTGACTAGCACTGGCGAAAAGGGGGTTGCTGGCCAGGAGAAGTCTACTAATATCAAATATCGGCGTTAATTTGAATGAGAAATTTCTTAGAATGCACGTCTGGGGTGCAGTAGTGAAACATGGACTGTGGTAATACTGGAACAGAAGAGAATCTAAGCATTTGAGACATGGTGCTGCAGACGAATGTTGAAAATTAGGTGGAGGGATAAGGTAAGGATGAGGTTCTGCGCAGAATCTAAAAGGAACATGTGGAAGATACTGATAAGGAGAAGGGGCAGGATGATAGGACATCTGTTAACACATGGAGGAATGAGTTCCTTGGTACTAGATGGAGCTGTAGAGAACAAAAACTGTAGAGAAAGATAGAGACTGGAATACATTCAGCAAGTGATTGAGGACGTGGGTTTCAAGTGCTACTCTGAGATAAAGAGGTTAGCACATAAGAGGAATTCACGGCGGGCTGCATCAAAATAGTCAGAAGACTGATGGCCAGAAAAAAGTGTGGAGGATTGGGGAATAGTGCAATATCCGTGTTCTGTCTGTTAGTAGCTTTAGTAATTTAGCCTTATGTGGGCTTTCTGTTAAATGGTTAGTAGGTGAAGCTTCTTTGTTAGTCGGTGATCAGCGTTAGTCCGAGGTATTTTAAGCGTTATTTAACTGGATAGGACGGTCGTAAATGATGAGGTAAAAGTTGTATGAACTGAAGCTGCGGGTGGTTCGGCCTGTATTTTTTGCCTGCATTTTGGCAGGGATGATTTTGAGGAGACACTGGTTGCACCAGGAGGTGAAGTTATCGACATAAAGCTGACCGGTGGAGCGTGTTGCACGACTCAAATATACCGCGGTGCAGGAATATCTGCCGGCACTCGAGGATCACATGATCCGAGGATGTAAGACAATCTGTGATATCTGCGCAGTTGTTGTTTCGCGCGTGCTGCCTGTGTAGCGGACCCTGGTAGTGCTTGTCAGCGATGAGCCTGTGAACTCGGCTGTTTACAGTCAACACCGAATGCAAATGCACGATGTACCGACGAGACGGGTAAGTGACTCCGAAAGAGGAGCGCCTGCGGAAATCAGTTGCGGCAACCTGCACAGCATAACCGTTGTGCCAGAAGAGGTGCAGCAGGGGCCGAGCCCTGCAGATAATCCAGGGTGCCGAGAGGATCGGTAGCTGGGAGGTTCACAGTTTCGTCCTTGGCTCATCGGTGCTAAGGTTGAATCTTCAAGGTAGGCAGCTCTAGAGGACACCGAAGTGGCTGCTCTAGAGGACTGCAGGTGAGCGACGACGATTCCTCGACCTCGTGGCTTTAACCCACTCCACAATGATTACTGTCTCGATAGCTCTGGTAGGCTGTACGGTCGGTATTTATAGCGCCTGGGTAGGTCGTGTTGGTAAGCATATGCCCCAGCTGTCACGTACACTCCTTGCTGCAGTGCTTCCGACGCGTGCCGGATTTCGGTAATACGATTGGTCATCGACCGAGCAGTCATGCCGGAGTACTGAAACAGGTGTGGTGATGGAATGCTAAGCTATCTGACCACTAGAAGCTGCGTGATTACGACAACGATCACTTGCACCAGCCAACGCTTGCACCAGCGCCAAATGACATCCTCAGTGCCGAACTCCACCGGAAGAAGGTGCTCAGCAGGGTCATCTGGTGACTTGCTGACAGGATCATTCGCATGAAAGTCACTTTTTAGTCGGAACCGGTTACTGCATTGCGAAATGCTTTCTTTAACTGTTGGTAAAAATTTATCAGATAATCTCCACCAACAATATGACTTTTTCACCCAAACCATTAGTTTTCTCCAGAAATAACACATCAACAGCTACACTTCATTTTCTTGATTTTTCTTTATTAGTCTCTGGTTTTTGAAGAGCAGCTGCGACACCGAAACTACCAGCGTTAAAGGAAATGAAGAAAAAATAAAAAAATATTTACAAACAAATTAAAATGTAGATGAACTGTTATACGTTTGTTTCCATGGCCATCTTCCGCACCAGTTGTTAAATTCAGTTACTATTGGTTATCCGTCTTGAACCTACTGCAACTTAATTAAAGAGAACTACACCAGGCGCGTTGGCTCTTATTTATAAAGCATATTCCGTAGTTATCCTGCAAATTGTATACATACGTTTATACAGTTTTGGTTGTTTTAGGTTAAAAAATAGCGTTTCGTTTTTAAAGTTGGTGTCCAAGTTACTTACGGTATTTCTTTACCTACTCTGCTTCTTCCCTCCTTGCCAGCAGCGGCTGACGTCAAGATTTCGATTAACGACACACTTGGCAGTTTTTGCCATTCTACATTATTTCTTAGGCTGTGTTGTAAGCACTTCACTTCTCTGAACTTTTTCTCATCCTGCACAGTAACGGTCATAACGTGAACGAAAACAAATGAACGGACATAAACTCTGTTACTGTACAGAGTGAGAAACAGTTTACAGAAATGAAGTGTAAATAATTCAGTGCAAGAAATACTGCAGAATGGCATAACCTGCCAAGTTCATGTGTGAATCGAAGTCTTTCGATGTTAACCGCTGCTAGCAAGGCAGGAAACAACAGAATACGCAGAAAAACACTGCAACTTGAACACCAACTTTAAAAACAAAACTTTGCTTTTAACCGAAAACAACCAAATGTACAAATGTATGTATTCAATGCGCAGAATAACCACGGAAGACGCCTTATAAAGAAAAGCGAAACGCTTCTGGTATAATTCTCTTTGATTAAATTGCAATAAACTCAAGACGTTTAACCGATAGTAACTGGGATAAATTGTTATTTGTGAAAAAAATACTTAATCAGCTGCGAACTGACATATAAAATTCTCCTTATAAATTAATGGACAAGAGCTTGAAAAACAGTTACATTTTCAAAAAGAACTTAATAAATGCGAAGTTCGTCTAGGAGAATGTGTGTTCGAAAAACGCTGACATGTCAGCCCAAAGACCGTTGCGATGACATGTAGGGAGTCCACAAAAGGCGCTTTTGTAAAATGTGACAAAACTTCAAAACTTTCCAATACACTTACAAGCCGAAATGTACCAACCACTGCTCTCCCTGAGACTGAATGCCCCTGGGCGGAGTTGAGGATGTGCGACTTAATATGGAAAGTGCGTAAGCAGAGCAGAGACGAATGAGGAATCATTGTAGCGAGGCAACACTGGCCCTATTGTTGTGATCGGCGCTTGGGAGCGAGCAACTCGGAAACGGCGAAACGTGGTTGGCTATGCACTTACTGCTGTCGTGACCATCTGCGGAAGGACGGTGCAATGAAAGCATGAGTAGGCGACACGGTGCTGGGAGCCAACGCCTGATCACAGAATGTACAGGTCGCATGCTTGCCCGTCCTGTAAGGAGGGGCAGAAAGTGATCTGTTGTATTTGTCACGATGATGTACAATGCTGGTGCAGGTACAAGTATTTCAGAGCACGGCGTTCAGTGCACATTGCAGAACATGAGGCCCCACGGCGAACGACAATTACGTGTACAGGCATTGAACTAACGACACCGTCAGCTAGGATTAGGCACAGGATCATAAATACTGGACACTGTAAATGTGTTGCCTGGTTTGATGAATCATGTTTCATTTCGATCCAGCCGAATGGCTGCTCGAAGAAAGCATTGCGCAACGAACGAAGGTGGATAGCGTGAACTATATTGCGTACGACCTGCATCCTGTAATATCCACGACTATATTTTATTCAGAAATACTCACGACGGCATTGTGTGTGCAGTTTGAGCGAACATTCTCGTGATATTAATGTAAAAAAGATTTCACCGATACTAAAATAATAATAATTAATTACGTCATTGACATAATTTACTTTTCTATGAAAATTATATCTCACACAATACTCATGGAAAAAGGTAACCGAAAATTTCATCTTTTGTTATCTATGATTCTTCTACAATAATTCATCTTCTTGTTCGAACTGTTATAATGATCGGACGCCATAGATCTCTTGTAGCACTGAGGTCGGTAAAGAACTGTACTATTATGTTGTTAAGCAATATTTGAAAAATAGAGTTTCTTTGTCATTGAAATCAATACGTGTGTTTGAACTTTTATTTTAATACTGTTCTCGTCCTGTATAAATGATAAGTTGTTTGTTCAGCTACAATGAAGGGCAGCTATTAGCGCCATTGATCTACAGTGCGGATTATTGGTAAACTGATGAATAATGAGTGATTAACACGGAGAAATACTTTTAAATCTTAATGCATATATTATTTGTACTTCGTGAAACAAACCAGAATTGATAAGTGACTGTTTTATGTTGGCCACCGTCTTAGTGAAATATTGCAGCGGCAGTTTTGAATCAAACTACAAAGGATGCAAGAATCTTGATGGTCAATTTTCACGATAATAATTGTGTATTGGTGGCCCAGAAATCATAAACTCGACTTAGATGGTTCAAATGGCTCTGAGCACTATGGGACTTAACATCTGAGGTCATCAGTTCCCTAGAACTTAGAACTACCTAAACCTAACTAACCTAAGGACATCATACACATCGATGCCCGAGGCAGGATTCGAACCTGCGACCGTAGCCGTCACGCGGTTCCAGACTGTAGCGCCGGCTCCACTAAGATTATGAATAATCTTTAAATATGGTGCAAGCAGTATCTTACGTGGGAAATTGTTCTTTGCTAATATGTGAACCCTGATTATTTCGTAAGAACCGCCAGGAATATTTTTTTTTGAGAGGAAAGAATACATTAGTGTTATGCGCGTGTGGTATTGTGTGTAAAGATAGTTCATTTTGTTTAAGGAAAAATTTTGCCACCTTGAATAATAGTTCGCTAAATTGTGTGAGATCACTCTTGTGAAAAAAATTTAGTCCCATTTACACTGCTTGATAGACAACATTGGTACACGTTCTTAGGTGGAGATTTCTTTGACAGGATAACTATCTTTAGCTGGGAGAGGAGCGATTAAATGAAACCTCATGTTACGCTTATCATTGCTTTTGTTCTAGTGATGCCCACAATTTGCAAAATACCGCAATCCTAACAGCACGCCACAATCCCTTCATGCGTGAAGTATTCGCGAATGGCGATGGCATCTCCCAGTAGGGTAACAGTCTGTGTCACAATCGTGCTACAGTGGTTTTTGGAGCATATTAGGGAACACGTACGGAAGTATTGCCTAGCGAATTCTTTCCGATGGAGCACATTTCGAACTCTATCGTGTGCCAGCTCAGCTTCCACAAACCGTCACCTCATAATTGAAGTGAATTGGGAGTAGACATGGGGTGCCACATACCCCTGAGAATACACCAAAGACTTGAGGAATCCGTGCTCCGCGTAATCGCTGCTGTACTGTACTCTATGCGTGGACCGACTCGTTAAGAATCAGGTGATCATAATGCTTTAGATCACCAGTGTAAGTTATGCACGGTGGGGCAAATAAAAATGGAGAGGAATGGACGTCAATGTATGCATATAACCACACTCCATAGCACGTACACCATGCTCGCCATGTGATTCATACCGTTTGAGAGCGCAGTGCGGGCTACGTCAGTGTGAGTGGGGACGACGGTACTCACAGAGGAGCAACGGGTGTTCGTAGTGGAAAGTTACGTGACAACGAAGTCGTGGGAACGGTGTGGACAGTTGTTTGCTGAAAAGTTTAAAAGTGTCAAAGTGCCAGCAAAGAGTGCCACGCAATGTTTATTACGAAAATGGCCTTTTGAACGAGTCAATAAATATTCCCAAACGTGACCGCAAATCAGAACATGTGGCTGCAGTTCACCAGAAAATGCTTCAGAGTCCGAAATCAACACCACCCCTGTAGCAAGAGACCCCCATACCACTTTGATCAAATGTATCAAATGGCTCTGAGCACTATGGGACTTAACATCTGAGGTCATCAGTCCCTAGAACTTAGAACTACTTAAACCTAAGTAACCTAAGGACATCACACACATCCATGCCAGAGGCAGGGTTTGAAACTGCGACCGTAGCGGTCGCGCGGTTCCAGACTGTAGCTCCTAGAACCGCTCGGCAACAGCGGACGGCTCATGTATATCATGCGGACGGATACTGCACCCGGTCCTGCAGTCAGGTCGTGGCACTAACTGGCCAATTGGGTCACCTGATTTGTCAGTGAGCGATCACTTTGAGTGGGGAGCCCAAAGTCTAAGGTGTAACGCAACAACCCCCATAGTCTTCAAGAATTGCAGCATCTCGGATGGGATTGCAGCATTTCCAGCTTTCCAGCTTCGATCCGTCTTCAGAGCCCAAAAATACCAAGAGACCAACAGTGGTCGCTTTCGACATATCCTATAATCAGGTCAGTATTGTATTTCCTCTCCTCTGGTGTGTTTCTACACCACTGGCCATTAAAATTGCTACACCACGAAATTGACTTGCTACAGACGTGAAATTTAACCGACAGAAAAAGATGCTGTGATATGCAAATGATTAGCTTTTCAGAGCATTCACACAAGGTTGGCGCCGATGGCGACACCTACAACCTGCTGACATGAGGAAAGATTCCAACCGATTTCTCATACACAAACAGCAGTTGACCGGCGTCGCCTGGTGAAAAGTTGTTGTGATGCCTCGTCTAAGGAGGAGAAATGTGTACCATCACGTTTCCGACTTTGATAAACTTCGGACTGCAGCCAATCGCAATTGCGATTTATCGTATCACGACATTGCTGCTCGGGTTGGTCGAGATCCAATGACTGTTAGTAGAATATGGAATCGTTCGGTTCAAGAGGGTAATACGGAACACCGTGCTGTATCCCAACGACCTCGTATCACTAGCAGTCGATATGACAGGCATATTATCCGCACGGCTGTAACGGATCGTGCAGCCAAGTCTCGATCCATGAGTCAAGAGACGGGGACGTTTGCAAGACAACAACCATCTACACGAACAGTTCGACGACGTTTGAAGCAGCACGGACTAACAGCTCGGAGACCATGGCTGCAGTTACCCTTGACGCTGCATCACAGACATGAGCGCCTGCGGTGGTGTATTAAACGACGAACCTGGGTGCATGAATGGAAAAACTTCATTTTCACGGATGAATCCAGGTTCTGTTTACAGCATCATGATGGTCGCATCCCTGTTTCGCGACATCGTGGTGAACGCACATTGGAACTGTGTATTCGTCATCGCCATACTGGCGCATCATCCGGCGTGATGGTATGGAGTGCCTTTGGTTACACGTCTCGGTCACCTCTTGATCGCATTGACGGTATTTTGAACAGTGGACGTTACATTTCAGATTTGTTACGACCCGTGGCTCTACCCTTCATTCGATCCCTGCGAAACCCTACATTTCAGCAGGATAATGCACGATCGCATGTTGCGGGCCTTGTACAGGCCTTTCTTGATACAGAAAATGTTCGACTGCTGCCCTCTTCAGCACATTCTCCAGATCTCTCACCAATTTAAAACGTCTGGTGAGTGGTGGCCGAGCAACTGCCTCGTCAAGCCAGTTGATGAACTGTGGTATCGCGTTGAAGCTGCATAGGCAGCTGTACCTGTACACGCCATCCAAGCTGTGTTTGACTCAATGCCCAGGCGTATCAAGGCCGTTATTACGCCAGAGGTGGTTGTTCTGGGTACTGATTTCTCAGGCTCTATGCGCCCAAATTGCGTGAAAATGTAATCACATCTCAGTTCTAGTATAGTATATTTGTCCAATGAATACCCGTTTATCATCTGCATTTCTTCTTGGTGTAGCTATTTTAATGGCCAGTAGTGTATGTACGCTGGAACTCGGTTCTCCGGGAAGCTTTTCTTAGCCTCATCCTGTAAATGTCACATGACAAATGTGGCCAGGAAAAAATATATTATATCTTTCTCCTACAGTATAGGCGCAACCCAGCAGCGTAATTCTGTTTTCTGAGCGTCAGCAGCTGAGATTAGCGATCAGTGGCACCTCGTGTCAGCCGTCAGCAGTCAGCCGGGCGCACCCAGAGGACAGCCACCACTCGCGGTAATTGCGCGCCCTCCCCCCCCCCCCCCCCCCTCGCCCCTTCCACCCCACCTCTCACCACCAACACCCCCTCCCCGCCCCTCTCTGGAGCTCTATTAGCGTAATCCGCGAGATTAACACTCGCCCCACCGAAACAGGTGGCTGTCGCTTCTTCGGCTCTCTGCGCCGCCCCGGCCCTCGCTTAATCAACCGTTCCGCACCCTCGCTAATCGCGCATTTTCCCGCAGAGACCCTTTCCCCCCTCCATGCCCTGTGCGCGCTCCAAGCGTATCAGCAACGCAATCATTCTACGCAACAAGCTGATATCCATGTCTGCCCTTGGAGTCCACGGCTCCACGCAGAATGCATGTTACCTTTCTTAAATAACTCAGTGTCGTGCTATTTCAACAATCAGGTGTGGCTGATCTTATTTTATTGCGACAAGTGTCACAAAAACATTTGAAGATGTAGTTACCACTTTCGACCAGCCATTGCTCATAATCATATTGACCTAGATAGAAAGAGAAGACGAGAAGACATTACAGAATTAATAGAGTTTGCCATGTAATTGTCTAAATAATCATAAAACAATTGTCCAGACACATGTGCTACAATCGGTGAAGTAATAGTTCCGCTAAGTTGTCAGCCTAGGCACTTAGTTTTTCTTCCAAGATTAGGCTATTTGTCTTTTCACATCTAAGGTTTCTTACCACCTCTTCATGCGTTGGCCAAAATTTCTTCTTCCGACAGTATGATATGTAAGGGCAAGCTTCGGAATACTATTGTACTCTGTTCTAAAAATGTGACTTCCCCAATTTCTCTTGTTTTTGTATGTTATGTCATTCAATGTGAATGTGTGTAATTACTGTCTTTTCTCTTCCATCCATTTTTTGTCTTCTAGGGACAATACGTAATCCCTCATCTCACGATCCCTGAAGGAATCAATCTCCCTTGCGTGAAACAGGTTCAAACTTACGATCACTTTACAGACGAGTTAATATGTACACTGTCTGAAGTTAAACATGGAGACGAAAAACAGTTTAGAAAAGGTTTGAAATTGTCGCTAAGTGCTGTCTGGGTAATTTGCGCTCCGTTTTAAGCAAAAGCTACCTTTTCATGTGCCTCAATGCTTACGGTGCAAGATCTCTTGAACTATAATTATGTCGTGCAATGACATAATTTTGCAACGAAATTCAGTGGTACAAGTGGATACTGTCTCTGAACAGTGTTGCGAGTAGAATCAGTAGCGAAAGAGCACTAAATTGAAGTGTCATGTCTGATGCTGAAATTTTACTTCATGAACAACGAAAATGCAGTAATCGATAATTTTTTCTTTTCCTCATTTGGTGAGGAGTTTTAGAGAGAAAAGATTTCATAAAGGTTTGAAATAATGTATGAAGTTTGCTGTAAGTCGCTAACTGCTCTCATTTGTACTGGATGAATATAGCATCGGCAATTTGCTAGGTGTGAGTTATACAAGAGATATACACTGTTTTTAAATGTAATACTTGCTTTACTGTGGTAAAACTTTAACATAATACTATCCCTCTTAACAGTTAGTTTAAATTTCTAAATTCAGCCAACAACTGTATAAAACACTGAAAGTCAGAATTTTGTTGCCTGTGGAATCCATTTCATTAGCAACCTACACTACGATAAATGCTATGAACCAGTTAACCTGTTTGGTACCAGAACTCCTTTCACTGTGACCTGAGGAACCGCATTTCACACAATTGTATTTTGTTTTGACTGCTTTATTCACCCACGTCTCACTTCAATTTGAGTCTCTTCTCTTATATTACGCTTAAAGGCTCGACACATTGTTTCCACATATATTGAAATCAACGAAGCTCTTTATTTTCCTCGTAATCTTTCTTAAAAGCTCAGTCACAACCAATATGAATGAGCATGAAACTTTTTCTATTGATTTATCGTCGCATCCTAGCTCGGGTGTTTCTCTTGCCATGCCTTAACTTTTGATTTTATCCTAGATATCAGCAAATTATAATGTTTGCAAATAATATTAGGCATTTTTAACGATTTTCTAAGTTTATCTCCATCGTCCTGTAGTTTCACCATCTAAATGCCTAGTACACACACACACACACACACACACACACACACATATATATATATATATATATATATATATATATATATATATATATATAGTCTTTGTAAATTTCATTACTTCTATTTTAATCCTTAATTCTGATAAAATATATTTTACGCATTTGTTCATCCTTCTGTGTCTATTATTCCAGATTTTTCTCCATTTAGCAGACAATTTCGTTAAAATTTAAACACACTTTTCTTCAAAAATCTTTTAATTTCCTAATGACTAGATTAGTTTCACTTGTCAGTGTAACCATCCACATATTTGCACACAAGCTAAGGACAGAAAAGTTTATTAGAAAACTTTTTTTACAAAGTAGCCTTCAAGCTTAAAGTATTTGGAAGGAACACAGATACAGAAGGAATAGTGTCAGCATATGCCGGCACGATAGCTCAGCGTGTTCGGTCAGAGAGCCGGTTGGCCTCTGTAATAAAAAAACTGAGTGGAAGGATCAACCACCGAACTTGAACAGGATGTCTTGCGACGTCAGCAACGACCAAACACAACGATCAACAACAAACAAAATGAAAAAAAGGGTAGCGTCTTTGATTCATAATCAAAACGTCTTCGGTCCCGGGTTCGATCCCCGCCACTGCCTAAATTTTGATAAATAATCAGCATTGGCGGCATAAGAAGTCAGCCTCATGCTGCCAACGACCTTGTCAAAGAGGGCGGAGGAGCGGATAGATGTTCAGGGCACTCTCTTGTCCTGGGTGTGGGAAACTGCACCTAAAGACGAAAGAATCAGCAATGATCCACGATATGAGGATGCAGAAGGCAATGGAAGCCACTGCATTAAAGACACGTAACGTGTTTCCGCAGGAAATGTGGCCTATAGTTGAAGAAGTATCATGGTGATCTCTCCATTGGCAAAATATTCCGGAATAGTCCCCCATTTGGATCTCCGGGAGGGGACTGAAAAGGGGGAGGTTACCATGAGAAAAAGATTGAATAATCAACGAAAGATAATGTTCTACGAGTCGGGGCGTGGAGTGTCAGAAGCTTGAACGTGGTAGGGAAACTAGAAAATCTGAAAAGGGAAATGCTAAGGCTCAATCTAGATATAGTAGGGGTCAGTGAAGTGAAGTGGAAGGAAGACAAGGATTTCTGGTCAGATGAGTATCGGGTAATATCAACAGCAGCAGAAAATGGTATAACAGGTGTAGGATTAGTTATGAATAGGAAGGTAGGGCAGAGGACGTGTTGCTGTGAACAGTTCAGTGACCGGGTTGTTCTAATCAGAATCGACAGCAGACCAACACCGACAACGATAGTTCAGGTATACATACCGACGTCGCAAGCTGAAGAGAACAGATAGAAAAAGTGTATGAGGATATTGAAAGGATAATGCAGTATGTAAAGGGGGACGAAAATCTAATAGTCATGGGCGACTGGAATGCAGTTGTAGGGGAAGAAGTAGAAGAAAAGGTTACAGGAGAATATGGGCTTGGGACAAGGAATGAAAGAGGAGAAAGACTAATTGAGTTCTGTAACAAGTTTCAGCTAGTAATAGCGAATACCCCGTTCAAGAATCACAAGTGGAGGAGGTATACGTGGAAAAGGCTGGGAGATACGGGAAGATTTCAATTAGATTACATCATGGTCAGACATAGAATCCGAAATCAGATACTGGATTGTAAGGCGTACCAAGGAGCAGATACAGACTCAGATCACAATATAGTAGTGATGAAGAGTAGGCTGAAGTTCAAGACATTAGTCAGGAAGGATCAATGCGCAAAGAAGTAGGATACGGAAGTTCTAAGGAATGACGAGATACGTTTGAAGTTCTTTAACGCTATAGATACAGCAAATAAGGAATAGCGCAGTAGGCAGCACAGTTGAAGAGGAATGGACATCTTAAAAAGGGCCATCACAGAAGTTGGGAAGGAAAACATAGGTACAAAGAAGGTAGCTGCGAAGAAACCATGGGTCACAGAAGAAATACTTCAGTTGATTGATGAAAGGAGGAAGTACAAACATGTTCCGGGAAAATCAGGAATACAGAAATGCAAGTCGCTGTGGAATGAAATAAATAGGAAGTGCAGGGAAGCCAAGACGAAATGGCTGCAGGAAAAATGTGAAGACATCGAAAAAGATATGATTGTCGGAAGGATAGACTCAGCATACAGGAAAGTCAAAACAACCTTTGGTGACATTAAAAGCAACGGTGGTAACATTAAGAGCCCAACGGGAATTCCACTGTTGAATGCAGAGGAGAGAGCAGGTAGATGGAAAGAATACATTGAAAGCCTCTATGAAGGAGAAGATTTGTCTGATGTGATAGAAGAAGAAACAGGAGTCGATTTAGAAGAGATAGGGGATCCAGTATTAGAATCGGAATTTAGAAGAGCTTTGGAGGATTTACGGTCAAATAAGGCAGAAGGGATAGATAACATTCCATCAGAATTTCTAAAATCGTTAGGGGAAGTGGCAACAAAACTACTATTCACGTTGGTGTGTAGAATATATGAGTCTGGCGACATACCATCTGACTTTCGGAAAAGCATCATCCACACAATTCCGAAGACGGCAAGAGCTGACAAGTGCGAGAATTATCGCACAATCAGCTTAACAGCTCATGCATCGAAGCTGCTTACAAGAATAATATACAGAAGAATGGAAAAAGCAAATTGAGAATGCGCTAGGTGACGATCAGTTTGGCTTTAGGAAAAGTGAAGGCACGAGAGAGGCAATTCTGACGTTACGGCTAATAATGGAAGCAAGGCAGAAGAAAAATCAAGACACGTTCATAGGATTTGTCGACCTGGAAAAAGCGTTCGACAATATAAAATGGTGCAAGCAGTTCGAGATTCTGAAAAAAGTAGGGGTAAGCTATAGGGAGAGACGGGTCATATACAATATGTACAGCAACCAAGAGGGAATAATAAGAGTGGACGATCAAGAACGAAGTGCTCGTATTAAGAAGGGTGTAAGACAAGGCTGTAGCCTTTCGCCCCTACTCTTCAATCTGTACATCGAGGAAGCAATGATGGAAATAAAAGAAAGGTTCAGGAGTGGAATTAAAATACAAGGTGAAAGGATATCAACGATACGATTCGCTGATGACATTGCTATCCTGACTGAAAGTGAACTAGAATTAAATGATATGCTGAACGGAATGAACAGTCTATTGAGTACACAGTATGGTTTGAGAGTAAATCGGAGAAAGATGAAGGTAATGAGAAGTAGTAGAAATGAGAACAGCGAGAAACTTAACATCAGGATTGATGGTCACGAAGTGAATGAATTTAAGGAGTTCTACTACCTAGGCAGTAAAATAACCAATGACGGACGGAGCAAGGAGGACATCAAAAGCAGATTCGCTATGGCAAAAAGGCATTTCTGGCCAAGAGAAGTCTACTAATATCAAATACCGGCCTTAATTTGAGGAAGAAATTTCTGAGGATGTACGTCTGGAGTACAGCATTGTATGGTAGTGAAACATGGACTGTGGGAAAACCGGAACAGAAGAGAATCGAAGCATTTGAGATGTGGTTCTAAAGACGAATGTTGAAAATTAGGTGAACTGATAAGGTAAAGAATGAGGAGGTTCTACGCAGAATCGGAGATGAAAGGAATATGTGGAAAACATTGATAAGGAGAAGGGATAGGATGATAGGACATCTGCTAAGACATGAGGGAATGACTTCTATGGTACTAGAGGGAGCTGTAGAGGACAAAAACTGTAGAGGAAGACAGAGATTGGAATATGTCAAGTAAATAATTGAGGACGTAGGTTGCAAGTGCTACTCTGAGATGACGAGGTTAGCACAGGGGAGGAATTCGTGGCGGGCCGCATCAAACCAGTCAGTAGACTGATGACCCAAAAAGAAAAAATAACATACAGAATTGGCAACTTCGCAGCGCTACACCAAAGAAAATTTTTTTTACCCACCATGCTCGTATTAGACGCAGATTGAACAAAGCTGGATATACCAGCAATAACGAAGTCGTGCTATAAGTTGCACATTTATAAGAGGCAAGAAAAAAAAGAAATTTAGTGGTAATATCAACAACAGAGATGAGACTGGTTCTACAGCTGTAGAAATACACGAAAAACATACAGTCTCTTTTGCAAAAGAATTACAAAGTAATCTTCATGTTTCAAATGTCTCAAGGAAAGACAAGAACAAAGCTAATAAGTAACCACTCATTTAAAAATATCGCTGTATAACGTTTGTAATGAACATCTACATCTTACATAAGCATTATCTGAACTTCAACTACACACAGCTTTAATGCGCTAACCCAGAGGAAAATTTGTTAAAAAGCCATGCTCGTATAATCCGCAGGTTGAACAAAAACTGTACCATTCAATAACCTGTAGTTGTATGAGAGACGAGGCAACGAAAAAAAATTAGAAATTAGTAGGAATGGCTGTACACCTATAGAATTTCATGAACCAGTATATAGTAAATAGTACAACATGCAAGTATATAGTAAACTGTAAAACATGACATCTGACGTTAAAAGCTGACACAAAGTCAAAAAGAATGTACCATGGGCAATAAAATGCTAGTCAAACATAAAACGCTAAGTAAAATGTTTTTGTGCCTATTCGGACAAACTTGACTAATATCTATTCAAAGCCATAACGTAAATGACCTCACCATGCACTCGCGTAGGCCACAACAAAAGTTGGCAGAAGAGCCGTCAAATGGCGAGCAAGTGTATACAGATACAAAGATCGACAAATAAAAAGTAATAAAGATAACAAAGTTACAATTGTGTGTGGAAAGAACACTGTAAGTTTCAGTGGTGTACGAAATAGCAATATGGCCTGTTACCACAACATAACAAGATTTTTCAGTTATTACATTTATTACGAAATCAAATTGTAAGCCATGGCGAGAAGACAGCTGATGCAGAAGGGGCGCTACATCAAACGACATAAATGGGATCCGGTTTGCAGTCGTATGCTCGGGAGCAGCTATATGGAGCAGCTAGATGGCGTAAGACAGCGATAAAAGTACCCTGTCATCGGTCCGGAGATATTGCAGTCTAATGTCAGTATAACTTGTCAAAACATTCTATAGCAATTCGTCAAAAATACTGAAAAAGTATTCTGAGTAAATTCCTTGTGCTCTGTTGATTCTCGAGAAGGAGTCCTCATCATACAACTGTATGTATCCAGTTCCTCGACTACATCTAGGATTTTTACTTTAGGTTCAATGTGCAACATCTCTAAGGCCTGCTAAATGTCCTGCGTCCAATGCTCCAGAAGCAAAGGGAACTTCACGGCAAACATAAACCTAGCCAGAGCCTTGCAGACAAACAAAAATTACGCAAAGTGAAATGTAGTGTGAGAGGCGTTCAATGAATTCGAAAGTAAAGTTCTATGTACTGACTTGGCAGAAAATCCTAAGAAATTTGGTCTTATATCAAAGCGGTAGGTGGATCAAAACAAAATGTCCAGACACTTTGTGAGCAAAAGGGTATTGAAACAGAGGATAACAGACTAAAGGCCGAAATACTAAATGTATTTTTCCAAAGCTGTTTCACAAAGGAAGACTGTACTGTAATTCTCCTTCTCTAGATTGTCGCACAGATGACAAAATGGTAGATATCGAAATAGATGACAGAGGGATAGAAAAACAATTAAAATCGCTTAAAAGAGGAAAGGCCGCTGGACCTGATGGGATACCAGTTCGATTTTACACAGAGTACGCGAAGGAACTGGTCCCCCTACTTGCAGCGGTGTACCGTAGGTCTCTAGAAGCGCGTAGCTTTCCAAAGGATTGGAAAAGGGCACAGGTCATCCCCGTTTTCAAGAAGGGACGTCGAACAGATGTGCAGAACTAGATCTCTAACGTCGATCAGTTGTAGAATTTTGGAATACGTATTATGTTCGAGTATAATGACTTTTCTGAAGACTAGAAGTGTACTCTGTATGAATCAGCATGGGTTTCGAAAAAGACGATCGTGTGAAACCCATCTGGCGCTATTCGTCCACGAGACTCAGAGGGCCATAGACACTGGTTCCCAGGTAGATGCCGTGTTTCTTGACTTCCGCAAGGCATTTGATACAGTTCCCCACAGTCGTTTAATGAACAAAGTAAGAGCATATGTAAGGTGTCAGGAAAATCCAACACCTTCCATGAGAACCCTGACATTATAGCAAATCCGGCAGTATGTCACATAGCTCCAAATAAATCTTGACATTAAATTAACCAAAGTAATACGATCAACGAGTGAGCAAATGGAATATCACAGACTAACACAAGATCGCCTGAATGCATGTCATACGAAGAAACGAGAGCTAAAGCAGAGAGCAGAATCGTGTCAAGCTAGAAGGCCCTACAATAAGGGACGGACACCCACGTAGCCAGCTGACCGCCAACCCCCCCCCCCCCCCCCCAGCCCATGTTAAAAGATAGAGCCCTCCAGAAGAACAGTATAGATCTTACGATAACACTAAAAGGGCCACACCAGCTGCAAGTTTTAGCGTGAGACTTTTTTGCGTCTCTGTTACGTTGCAAACGTTAAAAACATTGCCCCACCACGTTTCTCATTGGATAGACAGAATTTTTGTAGGCGGAGCTTAAGGTTAACATTGAGACCCTGACTGGTCAGTTGAAAACACAGCCAGATACCTTTTTTTAAACCAACTTTTGTAAATGGTAGTAAGGAGAAGTTAAGAGGGTAGTTGCTTACGAGACGGCGAGGTGCGTGGAGCTGTGCCGCCCGACGCTCCCTGACACTGCCTAACCAATGACAAGGTAATGAACACACGCGATGCCGCATAACAGCGCATAAAGCTTCACTCAGAACTGCAGAAGTCTCATCTGTTACAACCCCTTTTTGCGTAATACTAGTGTCGATCGTCAATTATATTTTGTGGTATTCACATTTGCTACTTAAGTTAAAATCTGAAACGCGATGATTTTTCTGTTATATAACTATTGAGAAGCCACATCAACCACTGTAATTTACGACAAGTTAGATAAGAAATTAAAGATAATTGAGGGTCACTGTAGACCGTTTTGATAGTTTTCTCTTTTGAGAAACTTAAGTTAAACCTAGATTATAGATGTGATATGGCAAAGGTCATCCCTCGATCCATTGTAGAACTTGGAAACCCATTCAGGGAATATTCGTTCACATTTTTGTTGAACGCAATTGGTTTTTATCATCCTGTATTAAAATTATTCCTTTTATCAATAGTGCAATTTACAAACAATGTTTTGTGAGTAGAATAAAATTTCCAATGGTAAACTTAACTGCTTTTTCGACGTTGTTTTACCAGCTAACTAAAAATAGGAAAGCCTTGAACCCCTTCCACTAAATTTAGTTAGTATTAAGACTCTTTTACAGGGAGTGCAGTGGAGCTGACGCTGAAATCATTAAGTATTTGGTTATATCATCGCTAGTCTCACTGATCTCTTCTGAATTTCTACATGTCATGTGTGGTCTGGCGTCTCCTTACCAGCAACAGGTCCCAGGTTCAAACTAGTCAATTCCCTAAAAAACCCGCTGAGAGTGTCGAACGATATAGAACAATCAGACACTACGCAGAATGTTAGACATATGGACTATCAGACCAATTGTGTGAGTGGATTGAAGAGTTCTTAGATAACAGAACGCAGCATGTCATTCTCAATGGAGAGAAGTGTTCCGAAGTGAGAATGAGGCTTTCTCGGGATGATGCTGTGGTGTATCAAGAGGTTGTAACAATGGAAAATTGTACTGAAGTGCAGTAGGATCTGCAACGAATTGACGCATGGTGCAGGGAATGGCAATTGAATCTCAATGTAGACAAGTGTAATGTGCTGCGAATACATACATAGCTACAGTTTAGCAGGTCAGCAACTGGAAGCAGTTAATTCCATAAATTATCTGCGAGTAGGCATTAGGAGTGATTTAAAATGGAATGATCATATAAAGCTGATCGTCGGTAAAGCTCATGCCGGTCTGATATTCAATGGAAGAATCCTAAGAAAATGCAATTCAATAACAAAGGAAGTAGGATACAATACGCTTATTCGCCCACTGAATATTGCTCACCAGCTTGGGACCCGTACCAGATAGGCTTGATAGAAGAGAGAGAGAAGATCCAACGGAGAGCAGCGCGCTTCTTTACAGGATCATTTAGTAATCGCAAAAGCGTTTCGGAGATGATAGATAAACTCCAGTGGAAGACTCTGCAGGAGAGACGCTCAGTAGCTCGGTACGAGCTTTTGCTGAAATTTCGAGAAAATACATTCACCGAGGAGTCAAGCAGTATGTTGCTCCCTCTTATGTGGTTCTGAGCACTATGGGACTTAACATATGTGGTCATCAGTCCCCTAGAACTTAGAACTACTTAAACCTAACTAACCTAAGGACATCACACACATCCATGCCCGAGGCAGGATTCGAACCTGCGACCGTAGCAGTCGCGCGGTTCCGGACTGAGCGCCTAGAGCCGCGAGACCACCGTGGCCGGCCCCTCCTATGTATATCTCGCGAAGAGACCATGAAGATAAAAACAGAGAGATTAGAGCCCACACAGATACATACCGACAAAGTTTCTTTCCACGAACAATACGAGACTGGAATAGAAGGGAGAACCGATAGAGGTACTCAAAATACCCTCCGTCGCACACCGTCAGGTGGCTTGCGGAGTATGGATGTAGATGTAGATGTAGTGATGTCCGTACCAGACGTTCTGTTTCGGGAATAAATACACTGTCCAGTCCCATTAACCTGACTACCGCCTATTTTCGATGTCAACGTGCAACAACCACTCACAGACGGTAAGTTGTAGCAGCAGCAGTGGAGGTTCTACAATATGTCAGGAGAATGAGGATAACATTGCAGCTGTTGTCGCAGTCAGGGAGCTCAGTGATTTAACTCGACGATTTATACGACGTCCAAAAGGGCGTGATCGTTGGCGTTCGGGCCAAAGGTGGAAGTATTTCCTAAAGTGCTATGTTGGTAAACTGTTCGCGTGCCACCATGGTTAAAGTATACAGGGCGTGGCGAAATGGCGCTTAGGAATACCGGCGACGAGGCAACGGCGACGCACCACGTGCCAGGGATGACAGGGGTGAACGGTGGCTGCAGAGATGCGAACGGGCGAACACAAGTCCAACTGTCGAGTAAGTGACTGCCCAGAGAGACAAAAGGGCTACCAGCAGTGTCTCCTCAACGACCGTCCAGAGGACATTGCAGTGTACGGGTCTCCGCAGTCTGCTCCTTGTTCATGCAACCACGCTGACTGCTCTTCAAAGACGACGTAGGATGGAATTTGCACGCCGGTGCCGCAGCTTGACGTTCACGAGTGGCGGCAGGAGGTCCTTTCAGAAGAACCACGTTTCATACTCCATCGGCGTGAAACGTCTAAAGGCAAACACTCTGCAACAATCGCTGGGAGGGTCCAGACGGGAGGAGAGAGCGTTAACGTATTGTCAAATTAAAAACTAGGGTGCGAACATCAAGAGTGCAATCGGGATTCCAATGTTAAACGCAGAGGAGAGAGCGGACACGTGGAAAGGGTACACTGAACGCCTCTGTGAGGGGAAGCACAAGCGTGATGACGTGATAATAGAAGAAGCGGGAAACAGGAGTCGATAGCAAGAGGTAGAGGATCCAGTACTACAATCAGAATTTAAGAGAACTTCGCAACGGTTAATCTCAAATAAGGCAGAAAGGATGGATAACATTCCAATGGAATTCCTAAAAACATTGGGAGGGAAGCTGCAGCGGCTCGGTTCTTTCCGTCCCTTTACGACGAACCTGCACCTACCTGTGAACATTGTCTCAGCAGATCACCACTAGGAAAGCCGAGTGAAACCTACAGTACTTCGACGCGAACCAGGCTGCAATTAAATTCACTGATCTACGTTTCGGGAGAAACACGAAATGAAAGGCTGGAAATTTTGTCCTCAATTAATATCTTCTTAAACTTAGGTGAACAAGCATCACTGCCAAGCCCGTGCTAGTCTTAACACAGCCACTCATAATCCCTTTCACTCACGTTAGCAAGTTTATGGTGTTGCATTTCCCGAAAAAGCAATAGCTACAAAAATTGTTTTTGGTTGAGAATGCTCGCCAAATATTATGTCGGTACCAAATGCAGTCACAGTTTTTAGTCACCGACCTGCTCAATACGCCACGCGGAATATATGTCTTTTCTCATCATAAAATTCACTTAAAAATTCCGAAATTTCTACACACACATCGGAAAAATTATGCCGACACTTTCCAACACTTTTGATGTATAAAAAACTGCTAGATCCGGCAACTAATCATTTCCATCGGAACTACTACTACACACATCCGGTCTGTTTCAAGGCTAAGCTTCGACTCTTCTGTAGAACACTCTAAGTCTTCTCTACCAGCAGAGAAAGGCGCGCGAAGAATATCGCTTTACCACTGGTCAGTTTACACAACAGCCAATAGCAAAACAACACTCTCCCGCGTCAGTCCGCGCTATTCATCAATAACCAATCGCAAAATAGTAAACCTAACGAGTGCCCTTTTTACTGACGTAATTATCTAATATGCTGAAGTTTTGTTTAGGCGATTAGTTATTTATTATTGTTATTTATACCTGAATTAACTTTCCCTTTACCTTAAACTTACTTTACAAATGTATTCTACAAAAATCCCCTTTGTCTATATCCATACTACTTCGAAATGTCCCACACTAAATCCCACTACATAACTCATTAAACAATTATCTTCATATTAACCTTAAACCTCACTCACGCATCATTCACACTGCTAAAACACATTTTACATACACAAAAAGACATAATAATACTATATGAAAATACTAGAACAGTTTATGAAAAACATTTTATTACTTCAGTGCACTCTAGTGGGCACAATCTAAACTTAAATCACAGTCCCCGTATCCAATATTGTTCTCTATCGGCTGATACATAAACTACGTGCGCATCCAGTCTCGCGTCACCATCTGTCACTATCCAGCTCTGAGACACATCTCCCACTTAACCGCCTCCAAGGCAGGATCGTTATACGGCGCTACGCTTCAAAGTGACAACAAAACAACTGGTCATGTTAGTGTGTATAACGAATGAGTCTGGCGATACATCATCCGACTTTCGGAAAAATATCATCTTCACGTTTCCGAAGATATCAAGGGCAGATAAATACGAAATCTTTCGCATAATCAACAGCTCATATATCCAAGTTGCGGACAAGAAAAATATACAGAAGAACGGAAAACAAAACAGAAGATCTGTTAGATGCTGACCATTTTGGTATTAGCAGAGGGATAGGCTTCAGAGAGACAGTTATGACATTGCGGTTGATAATGGAAACAAGACTGAAGGAACATCAAGAAAGGTTTATGACATTCGTCGACGGAGAAAAATCATTAGACAACGTAAAATGGTCCAAAATGTTCGATATTCTGATAAAAATAGTAGTAAGCTATAGTGAAACAAGTGAAGAAAAAAAGTACAAGAACCAAGAGGAAGCAATAAGAGTGGGAGACTTAAAAAGAGAAGATCGAATTAAAAAGATTTTAAAACAAAGATGCAACTTTTCGCCCGTGCTGTTCAATCTGTACACCGACGAAGCAATAAGCGCAGTAAAAGAAAGATTCAAGAGTGTGATAAAAATTCAGGGTGAAAGGAGACCACCCATAAGATTCGCTGATAAAATTCGCTGATGGCATTGCTCCGTGAATGTGGAGCAGAATCACACGATCTGTTGGATGGAGTGAGTAGTGTAATGATGACAGAATATGGAACGAGAGATAGCCGCCGAAAAGTAATGAGAAGTAGCAGAAATGCGAACTACGAGAAGTGACGATCATAAAGTAGGTGAAGTAAAGGAATTATGCTATCTACACTGCTGGCCATTAAAATTGCTACACCACGAAGATGACGTGCTACAGACGCGAAATTTAACCGACAGGAAAAAGATGTTGGATATGCAAATGATTAGCTTTTCAAAGCATTCACACAATGTTGGAGCCGGTGGCGATACCTACAACCTGCTGACATGAGGAAACTTTCCAACCAATTTCTCATACACAAACAGCAATTGACCGGCGTTGCCTGGTGAAACGTTGTTGTGATACCTCGTGTAACGAGGAGAAATGCGCACCATCACGTTTCCGTCGGATTGTAGCATGTCGCGTTTGCGATTTATTGCATCGCGACATTGCTGCTCGCCTCCGTCTAGATCCAATGACTGTTAGCATAATATGGAATCGGTGGGTTGAGAAGGGTAACACGGAACGCCGTGCTCGATCCCAAAGGCCTCGTATCACTAGCAGTCGAGATGACAGGCATCTTATCTGCATGGGGGTAACGGATCGTGAAGCCACGTCTCGATCCATGAGTCAACGTGTGGGGACGTTTGCAAGACAAGAACCATCTGCACGAACAGTTCGACGACGTTTGCAGCAGCATGAACTATCAGCTCGGGGACCGTGGCTGCGGTTATCCTTGACCCTGCATCACAGACAGGAGCGCCTGCGATGGTGTACTCAACGACGAACCTGGGTGCACGAATGTCAAAACGTAATTTTTTCGGATGAATGCAGGTTCTGTTAACAGCATCATGATGGTCGTATCCGTGTTTGCGACATCGCGGTGAACGCTCATTGGAAGCGTGTATTCGACATAGCCATACTGCGTATCACCCTGCGTGATGGTATGGGGTGCCACTGGTTACACGCCTCGGTCACCTCTTGTTCGCATTGACGGCCCTTTGAAGAGTGGACGTTAGATTTCAGATGTGTTACGACCCGTGGCTCTATCCTTCTTTAGATCCCTGTAAAACCCTACATTTCAGCAGGATAATGCACAACCGCATGTTGCCCTATACGGGCCTTTCTGGATACAGAAAATGTTTGGCTGCTGCTCTGCCAGCACATTCTCCAGATCTCTCACCAATTGGAAACGTCTGGTCAATAGTGACCGAGAAACTGGCTCGTCACAATACGCCACTCACTGCTCTTGATGAACTGTGGCATCCTATTGAAGCTGCATGGGCAGCTGTACCTGCACACGCCATCCAAGCTCTCTTTGACTCAATGCCCAGGCGCATCAAGGCCGCTATTACGGCCAGTGGTGGTTGTTCTGGGTACCGATTTTTCACGATCTATGCACCCAAATTGCGTGAAAGTGTAATCACATGTCAGTTCTACTATAATATATTTGTCCAACGAATACCCGTTTATCATCTGCATTTCTTCTTGGTGTAGCAATTTTAATGGCCAGTAGTGTAGTAAGCAAAGTAGACGGCAACGGACGGGGCAAGGAGGACATAAAAAGCGGTGGCAAGAAGGACATTCCTGGTCAAGAGAAGTCTACTAGTATCAATCATAAGCCTCCATTTCAGAAAGAAATTTACGGGAATGTACTTTTGAAGCACAGCATTGCATGGTAGTGAAACAAGCCCTTTGGGGAAACCGAAACAAAAGAGAATCTTAGCATTTTTGTATGTGGTGCTACAGAAAAATGTTGAAAATTACCTGGACCGATCAGGATAGAAATGAGGAAGTTCTTCGCAGAATCGGCGAGGAAAGGCATACTGGGTGGTTATAATTAAACCTTCCCTATTTAACATTTTATAATACGGAAACTAATTACCGTACGAATACCAAACTTGGCAGCATTAACGTCCAGAATACGACTGGCTTGATTTCCATGCATCACAGCGCCACCGTCCAGTTGCAACTATAGCGGACAAGTGCCGTGATCAGTCATCGTGATTCACAGTCTCACAAACCTGACCAGTCACAGTGTACTTGTTGACGTGTCAATTTAAGCTTGGACGAAAGAACAGGTCATTATTGGTGAAGCTCTATTTAGAAAACAACAGTAATGCTGCATCTGCACTTCGAGAATATCGCAGACTGAAAGGATTACAGAAGGGTCTCAATTGCTGTGTGGAGCATGATGAAGAAGTTCGAATCGATTGGAGAACTGGGCGTTGCTTCGGGAAGAGGCCGATGACCAGTTGTACCACAGGTGGTTGATGACATCGCTGTTGCGACGACAGACAACGCTGCGCCCAATTTCTTATCGTCAGGCAGTGTGTAATCTGTGTCACGACAGTTGAACATCCCGTGGTCTACCTTACGGAAGGGCTTCGAGCCATTCTCAAATGCTATCCCTACTAGATCCATATCGAACAGCAGCTAGCACCAAGGACGCACAAAGACCTGTTGACATCGCTCTCAATTTTCTTTCAAAGTCTGAAGTTGACGAGGGCTGGCTCTGGATAATCCTATGGACAGTTGTTGTTGTGGTCTTCAGTCATGAGACTGGTTTGATGCTGCTCTCCATGCTACTCTATCCTGTGCAAGCTCCTTCATCACCCAGTACTTACTGCAGCCTACATCCTTCTGAATCTGCTTAGTGTATTCATTTCTTGGTCTCCCTCTACGATTTTTATCCTCCACGCTGCGCTCCAATACCAAATTGGTGATCCCTCGATGTCTCAGAACATGTCCTACCAACAGATCCCTTCTTCTAACCAAATTGTGCCATAAGCTCCTCTTCTTCCCAATTCTATTCCATACCTCCTCATTAGTTATGTGATCTACCCATCTAATCTTCAACATTCTTCTGTAGCACCACATTTCGAAAGCTTCTATTCTCTTTTTCTCTAAATTATTTATCGTCCACTTTTCACTTCCATACAAGGCTACACCCCATACAAATACTTTCAGAAACGACTTCCTGACATTTAAATCTATACGCGATATTAACAAATTTTTCTTCCTCAGAAACCCTTTCTTTGCCATTGCCAGTCTACATTTTATATCCTGTCTACTTCGAGCATCGTCACTTATTTTGCTCCACAAATAGCAAAACTCCTTCACTACTATAAGTGTCTCACTTCCTAATCTAATTTCCTCAGCATCACCCGACTTAATTCGACTACATTCCAATAACTTCGTTTTACTTTTGTTGGTGTTCATCTTATACCCTCCTTTCAAGACACTGTCCATTCCGTTCAGCTGTTCTTCCAAGTCCTTTGCTGTCTCTGACAGAACTACAATGTCATCGGGGAACCTCAAAGTTTTTATTTCTTCTCCATGGATTTTAATACCTACTCCAAATTTTTTCTTTTGTTTCCTTTATTGCTTGCTCAATATACAGATTGCATAACATCGGGGACAGGCTACAACCCTGTCTCACTCCCTTCCCAACAACTGCTTGCCTTTCATGCCCCTCGACTCTTATAACTGCCATCAGGTTTCTGTACAAATTGTAAATAGCCTTTCGCTCCATGTATTTTACCCCTGCCACCTTCAGAATTTGAAAGAGAGTATTCCAGTCAACATTGTCAAAAGCTTTCTCTAAGTCTACAAGTGCTAGAGACGGAGGTTTGCCTTTCCTTAATCTTCCTCCTAAGATAATTCGTAAGGTCAGTATTGCCTCATGTGTTCCAATATTGCTACGGAATCTAAACTGATCTTCCCCAAGGTCTGCTTCTACCAGTTTTTCCATTTGTCTGTAAAAAATTCGAATTAGTTTTTTTGCATCTGTGACTTATTAAACTGAGAGTTCGGTAATTTTCACATCTGTCAATACCTGCTTTCTTTATGATTGGAATTATTGTCTCATACATCTTGCTCACCAGATGGTAGAGTTGTGTCAGGACTGGCTCTCCCAAGGCTATCACTAGTTCTAATGGAATGTTGTCTACTCCGGGAGCCTTGTATCGATTTAGGTCTTTCAGTGCTCTGTCAAATTCTTCACGCAGTATCATATCTCCCATTTCATCTTCATCTACATCCTCTTCCATTTCCATAATATTGTCCTCAAGTACGTCGCTCTCTATATACTCCTTCCAACTTTCTGCTTTCCCTTCTTTGCTTAAAACTGGGTTTACATGAAAGCTCTTGATATTCATGCAAGTATTCATACAAGTGGTTCTCCTTTCTCCAAAGGTCTCTTTTATTTTCCTGTAGGCAGTATCTATCTTACCCTAGTGAAATAAGCCTCTACATCCTTACATTTGTCCTCTAGCCATCCCTGCTTAGCCATTTTGCACTTCCTGTCGGTATAATTTTTGAGACGATTGTATTCCATTTTGCCTGCTTCGTTTACTGCATTTTTATATTTTCTCCTTTCATCAATTACATTCAATATTTCTTCTGTTATCCAAGGGTTTCTACTAGCCCTCGTCTTGTTACAGACAAAGCTCATTTTTGTCTGACGGGTGAGGCGAACACACAGAACTGCTGAGTGTGGGGATCTTCACCTCCAATCACCGTGCATCAAATTTCTCTGTGTGGTGAGCGTGTCACCGCATGGTGTGGCTTCACTGCTACGTTCATCATTGGCCCATTCCTTTTCGAACAGGTTGGCACTCTGGGGCCAAAGAGCTGCATTGTGACTGGCCAGCGCTACTGCGATAAGCGTCGCCAGCATGACTTACCTACAGGAGAGAGGCGCATTGAACTCGAACAGTTTTCCCTCTAGATGGGGCCTCACCGAACATCGCTCGTGGAGTTCGCCTGCTACTCCCATCGTTTCCAAATGCCTGGCCGACACGATCACCCGATTCCACTCCCTGTACTTTCTGGTTGTAGGGCTACCTGAAGACAGGGTTTACCAGGGGAACATTCACACATGTGCTGATCTGAAGCACAACGTATCGAGAGAGGCAGCCAGCACAGTTACAGACACGACTCGTTCTGTTGTGCTGAATGCAGTACTGCGCTTTAAAACTCTTCTGGACACTCAAGGGTACCGAATTGTGCCCCTTTTGTAGCAGTAGTGGTACCAGTATGTAATGGTATGTAATGTACCATAGCAACATATTAAAAGTCTTTCGATTGGATTGATTCTCCCTTATGTCCTTGACATTAATGCTACCAAGTTTGGTCCTCGTACGGTAATTACTTTCTGTGTCATAACGTGTTGGATAAGGAAGTTTAATTATAACCACCCGGTGTGTGGAAAACACAAGAAGAAGGGCTACGATAATAGTACACCTGTTAAGAGAGTAGGGAATAGTTTCCATGGTATTAGTGAGAAATGTAGAGGATAAAACCTGCAAAGGAAGACAGAGATTGGATACATCCTGCAAATAATTGAGGACGTAGGATCCCAGTGCTACTCTCAGATGAAGAGGTTGGTACTGGAGAGGTGTTCTTGGTAGGTCGCATCAAACCTGTCAGAAGACTGAGAAAAGGATTTTTTGCGCTGTGTGATTATTATGATGCGATTTTTCTGTTTTGTTTTATTATTACAGGTAGTAGCATAGCGTGTTATGTATTTTATGCTGTCTTCCTGTATATATCAAATACGTGCTTACCATCGTTCGCAGTTACTGCTAGGTCTAAATTGTGTATTGAGTATGGTGTTCTATTTATAAAGTGAAATCTATTTTAGAATGTTTTGCACTTAGTAGTGATGAAAAATTGTTTAAACCGGGCTCAGAAACCATAAGTAAAATTGTTACATCATCGACATAATCATTGTAAGATACTGGTTTGCTCTCGCTTCCACACTCCGCCGTGATATGCATGATGGTTTTTTAACAGCTCAAAGGGAAAGTCCACATCGCAGCCCGCGCATATTGATTGAAAAGAATGCCCGTCGTAAACTAAACACAGATCAAGCACGAAACCAAGAAAAAGGGGTACTAAACTGTCAAAAAAATCATAATAAAAACCGTGAGCGCTTCAAGCTTAATAAGTGTAATATTGAGCGCAACTGAACGCCCGTGACTTCGGTGTTAAGTGGTCATGGTGTTAGAGCGAAAAGCGGACCACCCGTGTGCGAAACTCGCTCGTGTAGTTTATATTTTTTTTTATTTTTTTTACAACATTACTATCTGTCCGTTCGCTCATTCATATGTTTGTTCACTTTCTGCAGTCTTGGCAGTTTTAATACTACACATTGGTTTTATATATATATATATATATATATATATATATATATATATATATATATATATATATACTCTCCTGGAAATTGAAATAAGAACACCGTGAATTCACTGTCCCAGGAAGGGGAAACTTTATTGACACATTCCTGGGGTCAGATACATCACATGATCACACTGACAGAACCACAGGCACATAGACACAGGCAACAGAGCATGCACAATGTCGGCACTAGTACAGTGTATATCCACCTTTCGCAGCAATGCAGGCTTCTATTCTCCCAGG
The DNA here is from genome assembly GCF_023897955.1 of Schistocerca gregaria. Lineage (NCBI taxonomy): Eukaryota > Metazoa > Arthropoda > Insecta > Orthoptera > Acrididae > Schistocerca > Schistocerca gregaria. The sequence continues at coordinate 460,223,000 of NC_064927.1, read as the reverse complement.
GTGACGATCGTAGATATGCTGGATGTAGTCCTGTGGAACGGCTTGCCATGCCTTTTCCACCTGGCGTCTCAGTTGGACCAGCGTTCGTGCTGGACGTGCAGACCGCGTGAGACGACGCTTCATCCAATCCCAAACATGCTCAATGGGGGACAGATCCGGAGATCTTGCTGGCCAGGGTAGTTGACTTACACCTTCTAGAGCACGTTGAATGGCACGGGATACATGCGGACGTGCAATGTCCTGTTGGAACAGCAAGTTCCCTTGCCGGTCTAGGAATGGTAGAACGATGGGTTCGATGACGGTTTGGATGTACCATGCACTATTCAGTGTCCCCTCGACGATCACCAGAGGTGTACGGCCAGTGTATGAGATCGCTCCCCACACCATGATGCCGGGTGTTGGCCCTGTGTGCCTCGGTCGTATGCAGTCCTGATTGTGGCGCTCATCTGCACGGCGCCAAACATTCATACGACCATCATTGGCACCAAGGCAGAAACGACTCTCATCGCTGAAGACGACACGTCTCCATTCGCCCCTCCATTCACGCCTGTCGCGACACCACTGGAGGCGGGCTGCACGATGTTGGGGCGTGAGCGGAAGACGGCCTAACGGTGTGCGGGACCGTAGTCCAGCTACATGGAGACGGTTGCGAATGGTCCTCGCCGATACCCCAGGAGCAACAGTGTCCCTAATTTGCTGGGAAGTGGCGGTGCGGTCCCCTACGGCACTGCGTAGGATCCTACGGTCGTGGCGTGCATCTGTGCGTCGCTGCGGTCCGGTCCCAGGTCGACGGACACGTGCACTTTCCGCCGACCACTGGCGACAACGTCGATGTACTGTGGAGACCTCACGCCCCACGTGTTGAGCAATTCGGCGGTACGTCCACCCGGCCTCCCGCATGCCCACTATATGCCCTCGCTCAAAGTCCGTCAACTGCACATACGGTTCACGTCCACGCTGTCGCGGCATGCTACCAGTGTTAAAGACTGCGATGGAGCTCCGTATGCCACCGCAATCTGGCTGACACTGACGGCGGCGATGCACAAATGCTGCGCAGCTAGCGCCATTCGACGGCCAACACCGCGGTTCCTGGTGTGTCCGCTGTGCTGTGCGTGTGATCATTGCTTGTACAGCCCTCTCGCAGTGTCCGGAGCAAGTATGGTGGGTCTGACACACCGGTGTCAATGTGTTCTTTTTTCCATTTCCAGGAGTGTATATATCACAGGACACAGAAATGAAAACAATAAATAAACTGGTGTGAACTATGTTACAAGACAGGACATCAAGAGTCAAAACTTCGAAAATGGAACGCAACTTCAAAAAACGTTAAAAGCAAATGTTTTGACAGATTGACAGAGCACACAGAGACTGTGTGATTGTGAAACTGTTGCGTTCATTTGTTGCAGCTTATGTGACCAGTTATTATGTTCTTGGGAGTGATGACATTCCCATTCATACGAACACCTAAATCGGGGAAACATGCGTATCTCACACACTTAAAGGGCGTACGAATTAGGTTCAAAAATGGTTCAAATGGCTCTGAGCACTATGGGACTTAACTGCTGTGGTCATCAGTCCCCTACAACTTAGAACTTCTTAAACCTAACTAACCTAAGGACATCACACACATCCATGCCCGAGGCAGGATTCGAACCTGCGACCGTAGCAGTCGCGCGGTTCCGGACTGCGCGCCTAGAACCGCTAGACCACCGCGGCCGGCTACGAATTAGGTGCGCCGCTAACAGATCTCTATTGTATGACACTCGTACTGTCACTTACACCGTATATGACACAACAGACGTGTTTTCCGGTGGAGGGTTCGATTGACTTGTCGCCTTGTCGTCAAACGCTTGCGGTTCTCATAGGTCCGTTCCTTACACCTCGCTGGTGCAAACAGACGTGTCACTACGACACAGACACTAATTTGAATACAGTGAATAGCGAAAAAAAAAATCTCGCCCGCTTGGCACTCCAACGCACTGATCAATTTTTTTATTTTTATTTCTTTAGCTCATTTTGGTCGTTATTGTTCGTTGCATGTGCTCGGGGCTGACGTCACTTGACACCAGTTTCAGTTCACTGGTGATCCATTCACTCAGCTTTTTTGTTACAGATGACAGCTAAACCTCTGACCAAGGACGCTGAGGTACCGTCCCCGGCGTCCACTGAAGCATGTCGCCATTGCTTTCTACCCAAGTGCCTCGATACCGGTCTTCCTGTTCTAGGACTGTTCAATGCTTCTATTTCGCTTTTTTTTCACAGTTAAGCACAACTTCTTCTTGTTTTCATGCGTGATCTGTGTTCAGTTTTTGACGGGCTGTCCACTGGGGCCGGCCGTGGTGGCCGAGCGGTTCTAGGCGCCAAAGTCTGAAACCGCGCGTCCGCTTTGCTCGCAGGTTCGAATCCTGCTGAAGCAAAGCAAGCGCTGTATCATGTATAAGATACAGAGGCGAGCGAGTGCGCGGGACTTACCCTAGTTCACTGCTAGTAGCGTCACGTCATCGTAACGCGCCTGCATATAGTATTGCACCACATTTAAAATAAAAGTAAAAATTAAGATTTGTGTGTAAAACTTTGTTAAAGTATAGTTCTATGTAATAATGTTTCAGGTAACAAATCTTAATGTTATAAAATTAGTAGTTTACGTAAAATTCACGTTTTGAAAGAAAAATAGGAGGCGCTAAATAATGACGCTAGGAAGCCAAAATTTGGTGAGAAGGTGCAGTAAGAAGTCATTAATGAGTGGTGCTGGTTTCCAAAACCATAAAACTAAAATTGACTCCAGAATCCGCGTTTTTCGGAAAAATCTGAGGCGCGAAATAATAGAGCTACAATATTGAAAATTGGTAGGATGCTTCAGTTCACCCTAATAATAATAATGGAAATACCACAATCAGTTACCTCTTCTAGTTTTTTAGTAATTTAGTAAAAACTACTTTTGTGAGTAAAATGTACATAAGCATTATAGATTAAGTACTTTAAATTTTAATGATAAAACAAATTCTTTAAGACCAATGATCAGATAGGACAATTAACAAAGCTACACCAAGTTTTAGTCTTGTAGCATAATTAACAGCTGATACAAGTCTTGATAAAGCTATGGTTCAGAGGTAACAATCTACCGTTAGTTCCATTGTAAAAATTCTAGAGAGTAAAGTTTTAATTTTAGCGGGCTGAGATTTTCTACGTGCTTCTGTACTGCTCAGATGTATGTATACAAAAATTGAGAAGTTTGTAAAGCTATTATTAAATGTGATATTTAAGATTATGTGCCTGAGATAGCGATCATTTGGAGCCTGCAGGCATCTGCATAGGAACGGAAAGAACAGATGCTCTCTTGGCGGTACGCGCCGGAGCTATATAAAAAGAGCGGCAGAGGCAGTAGTAAGCTCACTCCGCATTAGACCAACGCCTAGTCCACGCGAGCTTAACGTCCGATCGCGCCTCGCCTCGGGTGACGTCATAGCGGGCTGTGACATGCGCGTACTTAGCAATGTAAACGGACATTGAAAATCGCGAGGACTGTACACCGTCCTGGATCGTTTAGACTTCGGTAACAAACTGTTATTGTGCCGTCCGTGTGAAGTATAATTCCGCGTGGCAAGTGGTGACTAACTCCACTTTTAAGGCGAGCATTAATCTTTTTTTTTAACATTATTGCGAACTATTAATAGAGCACCGTTAGTTAGAGTAATGAACTATTCGGGAGGAACTTGCTGTAGAAGTCGCCTCTGAACTATTAAACGATTGGCTGAATTAACAATATTTAATGTCTTTAGCATTTTCAGAAGTTTCGAGTAATTTGTGTGAGCCTTTAAGATAATAAAATCTTGTTTGGAACTTTAAATTTTATTGAAGCAGCCCTAATCCCGTGAAGAACTATGGATATTTTTCGTTTAGCTGGGCTGTACAGGAATGTGGCCGTGCAGACTGGGAACTAAGGTCAGTAAGTTTCCCTTCGCTTTCTGACTGGCCACCAAATTAGTTGCCAGGCTCGCGTGATTTAAGGTGGCAATGTTCAACTTTCATTCAACATTAAACAACGACTTCTTCGCCGTCCCACATATGTTGCATCGGCAATAGTCTGTTACGTGAAATGAACATTCAAACAACAACTCATTCGACAACTTCTTCGCCGCCCCACATATGGTGCTTATCGGCCGGGAAAACTGAATTAAAAGCAAATAAAAGTGCTCGATGTGTGAAAGCGATTGGTATAAATTAACGAACTCGGTAGGCAATAACAGGACACTGAATTGAACTAGTGTGGGAACAGTGTTACCAGTAAAGGCGGGTGTAGTGTATAACAATAAGTGTCTACCGCTGTACGTTGGTTAGTGACGATGGTGAGGAAGGCGACGATGCTGGATCGCGGCTGCCGACGGCGCTGAGACTAAAGGAAGACGGTGCGTCATCGCGGAGCTGCGCTGATCTGCGAGACAGCTGCCGGCTGCGCCGAGCGGTCAACGGTGCCTTGCTGCCCCCCCCCCCCCCCCCCCCCTGGAGCTATTGCAGTAGGCGATTCCTGTGGCGGTACTCGACGCTACAGCTGCTGCTGCTGCCTTCAATACGTCGCGTCGCGTCGCATCACGATTGCTGGTACACCGCGACGACATCATTCGTCGAAATCAAGCATTTAAGTTAAGTCAAAGACTTTTAAAATATTTATTAACTGCTGCTAACAAACTAAAAGATATGGAAAGTAGTGTACATTTCAGAAGGGAACCGGTCTCTGACCAAGAATCCTCAGGATCAGGAATTGAGTTTAATGAGGATGGTTCCATTAATCCCTCAAATATTGAACTAGAACGTAATTTGTCACCAGTAAATTATGACTTTAATTTAAATGAGAGTGCAGGGATGCAATCAATAAGTGAAATAGAAGTCAAAAGGGAGCCAGTAGAGTTGCTAACTTTGTCAGGTAGTGAAACTGAGCTCAATATATCTCCAGCTCAGTCAAGTCAAGAGATACAAAGTATCAAGGTAGAAGCTCCGGATTGGATGCAAATACTGTTTGCCAAACTCGAATCAAACCAAAATAAAATTGAGGCTAAAATTGAAAATAGTAATAAAAAGTTGGAGAATAAAATTGAGGTTAGTAATAAAGAACTAAAAGAAGAACTGCAATCAAAATGGAATAGTTTGAATTATAAGATAGATGCTATTCATCATGACATTCAAGTAAAAGTAGGGCAACAGTTAACTGAAATGCATAGTACTTTTAAATGTGAAATAGATCAAATTCAAAAAAGTTATCAAGAGGCAGATGAACTTTTGGAAGTGAGGTTGTCCGAAAGATTGAGCAACTAGTCCAAACTTTGCTCAGATAAAGTTAAAGAGGTACAAATTAAAGTAGATACTTGTCAGAAAAACATTGAGAAAGTAAAAGAAACCTGTACCGAAATTCGTGGTGCAGTGGAACAAAGATGTTCTGCCAGGATAGAAGCAGTAGAGTCACAAGTAGAGGAATTAAATACTAACATTGCTAACCTAGAAAATAGAGTAACCTCTGTTAATTCTAGTCATTCTACTGTACAGCATGTGACTTCAGTTGACGCCGCTTTTACAGGGTGTCGACAGTTTTTGCGCTTTGATCCTGATAAGTACATTCACCCTCTTGAATTTTGGAATGACTTTGAGGATGTTCTCCCCAACACTTGGTCAGAAAGAGAAAAAATTTCATTTATAAGAAGTCATTTGTCAGGTGATGCTTTGCGATGATCAGCGGATGTAATGATCAAATGTAACACTTTATCTGAATTTAAGTCTGCATTTCTCAACGAATACTGGTCACATAACAAACAAAATGATGTGTTAAGGGAATTCTGGAGTGGTAAGAAGTTTTTCCCAGGGCGTGAATCAGTAAAGGATTTCGCTAGGAAGTGGGTTTCAAGACTGTCACATTTGACAGAAAAGATGAAGCCAGATATGATCATTATGGGTTTAGAAGGTAAGCTGCCGTGGTACTGGCAGAAGAGGATCATTTCCGCCCCTAGAGATAATATAGACAAATTTATTGAATATCTGGAAAGAGTGGAAAGAGTAGCTGCTGCTGAGGAGCAGGTGCAGCAGAATAACAAATCTTCTAACAATCACGTACAAAATAATGGAAACGTGAACGTTAGAAATATGGAAGTTAGGCACACCAAAACAAACTATCGAAACCAAAGCCGTGGCAGAGGAAGAGGGGGTAGATACTCACCACGCTTTCGTAACAACTACTATGACGAAAGTGGAGAAGTAAATACTATGCCATTAAGACAAGAAGGGAGTCATGATGCTACTATATCTAGTGGTGTCACAGATGAACACAACAGGCCGCGTGTGGGAAACTGAATCCCGTCTATGAGGAAACTGGCGCTCACCAGGCGGTAACAGTAACACAGCCAGTAACGGAAACACAGACAATCAGCCAACATACACAGACAGACAACATGGATGACGAAATAAATACAGATAATACCAGTGATGTGTTAAGCCACTCTCACAAAATAGTGGATAGTATTTTGGATACACTAGAAAAATGGGTCAAGAAAGAACAGGAACTCAAGGTAGATAATGGGGAAGAAATAGATAATGGGTTTGAGTCTGATGGGAATAATGATGAAGTAAAAGCTTACATCTTCGATGAAAATGGCAATCTAAAAGCTGAAGTAGAAGTAGCAGAAGTAGAATCAGTACTGCAAAACTTTAGAGAGGAGGAAATGATGAATGAAGGGGGTAGAAATAGTAACGAGGTGAAAGAATCTAGTAGCTGTGTAAACGTGCCACAAATGGTTGAAGGTGACGACATTCTTATGAACAGCAATATTGCGCAGGGACGCAGTTGCTCAGAGGTAGAGGATAGTTTGGCTGATGTGCAGCAAACAAAAGTAGAAAAAGTCGTCAGATGCTTCGATTTAAAGTTAGTGGACAGATTAGAGAAAGCAGCTAAGATTATAGAGCATGATGAGCCCCAGGATGTAAATGTAAATGTAATTGCAACTGATCAGAATTACTTTAGCTGGAAGAACATAGAACGAGATTTATTAGACGAGGTGTGTGAGCAACCTGTTCAATGTAAAATAACTCACCCTGTTATCAAAGTAAACATATCAGGAGTCACTGTGCGTTGTCTGCTTGACAGTGGCAGTGAAGCAAGTGCTTTATCACAAACATTTTTTGACACCATACCCAATAAAGAGAAGTTAACAGTTATGAAAGTAAGTGGCTTAAAGATTATAGGTGCTACTGGAAAAGTCTCTAGACCAGTTCAACACGAAGCTTTGATACCCATTGGTATAAATGACGTAGTAATAGATCATCCTTGTTTGATTGTGCTAGGCTTAAGTGTTGATATGTTGATTGGTACTGATTTCTTATCAAAGTACCAGGGAAAGATCAATTTTGATCAGAACAACTTAATTTTAACTTTACCTGACTCTAAAGTGATAAGAGAGTCTTTTATAGGAAGTCATATAGGCGGTAGTAATGAAACTTGGGAACTGCCTATTAGAGTAATAAAGAATAAAGGATACTTGCAGGAAAATTTGGTTTTCAGTGAGAATGAGGAAAGTGCTAAGGTTGAAGAGAGACACATCCTAAAGGAAATAGAGGAAAAGGTACAATCAACAAAGCAAATTGCTGACGAACAAAGATCAGAGTTAAAGAGTGTGTTAACTAAGCTGATGTTCAATCAGGAACCACATAATATCATTCCGAGTATGATTGACTTTCCAGTTCTAAGTCAGAGTACATTGGATGAGAAGAAAGCACAGGCCAGGGCAAATATACGCAAAAGAGCTTTAGATAGGAAAAAGAGGCATGATGCAAGGGCTTCCCCCACTAGTTTTAAAATTGGTGAGCTAGTGCTGGTCAAAACAAAAGAAAAATCAAAGAAAATTTCTGCAGAAACTAAAAAGTTTATGCATGTATATCATGGACCATTTAGAATAGTAAGTAAACCTCATGCAAATGCCTATCGTTTGGAATATCCAAAGAGTAAGAGAGAACTAGGTCTAAGAAATATTGTGGATCTAAAGGAATTTAAAATTAACAGTAATTAATTACTGTAGGGAGTCTGCCACTCTTTGGCGGATACACGGTTTGGCGTACCGTGCAGTCCCAGCTGGGTGAAACTTTATTTCCTTTTCAAGTTTCATTCCCTTCTTCTGGTCTATCATAACAGGTAAGAATCACATATGTCTTCATGTTGTATATATGCTATCAGGTTTTAAGTATTCTTAGTAAGGATCTACCTAGTGAATGGCAAAACAAAAGTCTGAGTACCAATAAGAGGCAAACATGGCTAAAATAAATAAATTAAAATATTTCATGTAATTGTAAAGGGTTAGAAACTACAACTAAGAGAGACACTTTGCAGTATACGAAGTACGGTATGAATATGAATAATCCATGAGATTATGCAGAAGGTAGTATGTTGCTAGAAATAAGGTTGTCTGAAGGAAAACAGCGTAAGAAGGTAATGCTCATAGAGGCAAGCAATGGCGTTTTAGAATTAAATAAATGGAGATGTGTGGAAGTGGTGTGAGGATCGCACCAAATATATAGAAACAGGACGTCAATAGGCTGACAAAAGGAAAAGGGAGAAAGAAGTGGAGAAATGAAGTATTTTGAATCTGGAAGAAAAGGGAGAAAATGAATAAGGTGAAGAAGTGATGTAAGTAAATTGAAGTAAATGATGTAGGATTAAAGAATAATTCCCTCACGTCTCGTGAAATGGTGAAAAACGCTAAATCTTGCTTGAGGCAAATAAATAGTTAAACAGACAACAGAAACACACAAATATTGGAAAATGCAGAAATTTGGAATCGGTATACTGAAAATAACTAATTTCTTTAGTAATTCATACAATAAAGCAAAGTGCTGGTCAGCAAATGACTTCTTTGATGAACTAATCCATACGATAATTAAGCCAGAGTACATTAAAACTAAAAGGTTACTCAATTTTCTAAGTTGAAGCAAGATCTTAATATATTAATTTGCTAAAAGAATTTTCACTATTTAGGAACCTAAAAGATTATTTATGAAAGAAGAAAGTAGGAGCTATTGTATCAGATACGACTTAGTGCTAAATGTCTTTCTGACAACTTCACAATTAGTAAAATAGTGCCAGAATATAAATTATAAAATGTACTTTGTCCTACCTTAGATATAAGTTGAAAACAGAAACTTAGACTGTATTGTCTGTTTCTCAGGGACATGCAGGCTGCATGAATGACTGACAACAAGCGGTAGGGAGATTGGAAGTAGAGACGCAAACCACAGTGAATACAATTTCCTCCCACAATTTTGTCAATCAGTGAAATTAAATGAGTGTTACAATAGGACACCCACCACAGTGCCGAGTATTATAGTAAAAGAAAAATGTGAGTGCGTTGCAGTGATAAAAATCGTGTGTATTTTCTTTTTCAGGAAGAGACTGATTTAAAAAAAAAAAAAAAAAAACTATTTTGTAACCATTGAAAAATTTATATTTCCATGTAAATGTATGTAAATAATTTGTGAATGTCTTCTGTACTAGGTTTTCTATGTGTATATGAGTATGGTTATTTTGTGTATGTAGTAATAAGGAATTTCCTAAGAAGAAGCAACTTAAGTTGAAAGAGGTATACTAAAGTAATCCATCGCTTGTTTGTTCTTTTAGAAATTTAATTTTGTTCAAAAATAGATTTTCACGAAAATTAAAAAGGGGGTGATGAAGCAAAGCAAGCGCTGTATCATGTATAAGATACAGAGGCGAGCGAGTGCGCGGGACTTACCCTAGTTCACTGCTAGTAGCGTCACGTCATCGTAACGCGCCTGCATATAGTATTGCACCACATTTAAAATAAAAGTAAAAATTAAGATTTGTGTGTAAAACTTTGTTAAAGTATAGTTCTATGTAATAATGTTTCAGGTAACAAATCTTAATGTTATAAAATTAGTAGTTTACGTAAAATTCACGTTTTGAAAGAAAAATAGGAGGCGCTAAATAATGACGCTAGGAAGCCAAAATTTGGTGAGAAGGTGCAGTAAGAAGTCATTAATGAGTGGTGCTGGTTTCCAAAACCATAAAACTAAAATTGACTCCAGAATCCGCGTTTTTCGGAAAAATCTGAGGCGCGAAATAATAGAGCTACAATATTGAAAATTGGTAGGATGCTTCAGTTCACCCTAATAATAATAATGGAAATACCACAATCAGTTACCTCTTCTAGTTTTTTAGTAATTTAGTAAAAACTACTTTTGTGAGTAAAATGTACATAAGCATTATAGATTAAGTACTTTAAATTTTAATGATAAAACAAATTCTTTAAGACCAATGATCAGATAGGACAATTAACAAAGCTACACCAAGTTTTAGTCTTGTAGCATAATTAACAGCTGATACAAGTCTTGATAAAGCTATGGTTCAGAGGTAACAATCTACCGTTAGTTCCATTGTAAAAATTCTAGAGAGTAAAGTTTTAATTTTAGCGGGCTGAGATTTTCTACGTGCTTCTGTACTGCTCAGATGTATGTATACAAAAATTGAGAAGTTTGTAAAGCTATTATTAAATGTGATATTTAAGATTATGTGCCTGAGATAGCGATCATTTGGAGCCTGCAGGCATCTGCATAGGAACGGAAAGAACAGATGCTCTCTTGGCGGTACGCGCCGGAGCTATATAAAAAGAGCGGCAGAGGCAGTAGTAAGCTCACTCCGCATTAGACCAACGCCTAGTCCACGCTAGCTTAACGTCCGATCGCGCCTCGCCTCGGGTGACGTCATAGCGGGCTGTGACATGCGCGTACTTAGCAATGTAAACGGACATTGAAAATCGCGAGGACTGTACACCGTCCTGGATCGTTTAGACTTCGGTAACAAACTGTTATTGTGCCGTCTGTGTGAAGTATAATTCCGCGTGGCAAGTGGTGACTAACTCCACTTTTAAGGCGAGCATTAATCTTTTTTTTTAACATTATTGCGAACTATTAATAGAGCACCGTTAGTTAGAGTAATGAACTATTCGGGAGGAACTTGCTGTAGAAGTCGCCTCTGAACTATTAAACGATTGGCTGAATTAACAATATTTAATGTCTTTAGCATTTTCAGAAGTTTCGAGTAATTTGTGTGAGCCTTTAAGATAATAAAATCTTGTTTGGAACTTTAAATTTTATTGAAGCAGCCCTAATCCCGTGAAGAACTATGGATATGTTTCGTTTAGCTGGGCTGTACAGGAATGTGGCCGTGCAGACTGGGAACTAAGGTCAGTAAGTTTCCCTTCGCTTTCTGACTGGCCACCAAATTAGTTGCCAGGCTCGCGTGATTTAAGGTGGCAATGTTCAACTTTCATTCAACATTAAACAACGACTTCTTCGCCGTCCCACATATGTTGCATCGGCAATAGTCTGTTACGTGAAATGAACATTCAAACAACAACTCATTCGACAACTTCTTCGCCGCCGCCACACTGCCTCGGTCACGGATGTGTGTGATGTCCTTAGGTTAGTTAGGTTTAAGTAGCTCTGAGTTCTAGGTGACTTATGACCTCAGCAGTTGTCCCATAGTGCTCATAGCCATTTGAACCATTTTTCTGTCCACTGGGCTATCTTACCGCTAAATCTGAAGGGGGGGGGTGCGATGGGGAGCTTCCCTTGTTAGTAATTATAGTTCGAAAGGGGTATCAACTGAAGCTGCATTAAATCTTTATAGGTCATGTTACATCACTTAATTATATTAAAGTTTTAAACATCTTCCTCCGGTCTGTGAAGAATACAAGTATGTTTATATGGCATATTCTGTTACATAACCTTGCACCAAGCTCCTTTGAGCATAACGACCTTCTTAACCATAGTAAGCGTACTGCCTTTACCTTAAGTGTGAGGAGTCAATAGTAGTCACAGTTCAGAAGGTACATTAAAGTGGATGGCAGTTGTTCTTCATTTTTGGCAAAGTGGAGAGGACTTTCCTTATACTGTACGCCGATGTGAACTGGTAGAAAATATCGATTTTTTACCAGTAAATATCTACCGATCTAGTCTCAAATTACTGATTAGAAGATGTGCTAAAAATTAAACTCAGGCGGTACTTCAATCATTAGAGTCTTTGTATAAATTGCGATTCACTGCCTTCTTTGAGCCAAAATCGTGATATATTCCGCAAGTACTCAAACTGTAAATGTTTTTAATCATTTTAATTGGGTTAGTAGATGCTGGATGTTATGCGATTTTGTAGAAACACTTTGTTTTGTAGCCATTGTACATGACTGCTGCCAGCACTGATTGCGAGAATGCACAGTGGCAAGAGGACCGGGCAACGGACGGTCACTCTACCGAGGGAGAAGACCACCGTGTGCGGCGGATGGCTTTGGAGCATCGTACTGAATCTGCAGCAGTAATCTGAGCAGCAGTTTACACCACAGTGACACAATGAAATGTTATACGTTAAGGACAGCTCCGAGACAGTGACACAATGAACTGTTATACATCAGTTGCGTCAAGGGCAGCTCCGAGCCAGACACCCAGTAGCGTGCAGTCCACTGACCTCTAACCACCACCATTTGCGACTTCAGTGGTGTCAAGCGTGAACTCATTGGAGGGCAGGGTAGAGGTCTGTTGTGTTGTCTGGTGAATGCTGGTTAGGCCTCAGCGCCAATGATGGCAGTGTGTTAAACTTGATTTATGATCTGGGGTGTGATTTCGTACAACGGGAGCAGTCTAGTAATTATCCCACGCACCCCGACTGCAAATTTGTACGTCAGTCTGGTGAATCGGGCTGTTGTGCTTTCCTTCATGAACAGCATTCCAGGGGATGTTTTCCTACAGGATAACACTCACCCTCATACCGCTGTTGTAACCCAAGATGCTTTACGGAGTGTCGGCATGTTGTCTTGGGTTGCTTGATCACCAGATCTGTCTCCAATCAAGCACATGTGGGACGCCATCAGACAACTCCAGTGTCATACACAAACAGCATTAACCGTCCTACCAGGTGCAACAGGCATGAAACTGCATCCCACAAACTGACAGCCAGCACCTCTAGCACTATGCATGCACATTTGCATGCTTCCATTGAAGTCCTGGTGGTTACACCGGTTATTAATGTACCAGCATTTCACCTTTGGAATTGCCTTATGTCGTGTTTACATTAACCTGTGATCTTCCAATGTTAATCAACTAAATATGTTACCGAGAAGAATGCATTCCAAAAATTTCATTACTCTACACTGAGTATTTTTTGGTGATATTTCTCCATCAGTTTATATATGTTGAATCCAGCTTCTACATCCTATGCTGCATTTAACTTTTGTTCTGCTTTCGCATCTTTCTAGTTCTCATAGCTTCGTCGACCCACGGCTCCATGGGTGTTTCACCCGTGTGCTGTCTGAAGTTCGTATCCCGTTAGGCTGTGCTTTTTGAATCAGCTCTATTAACTGGTGAAGTAGATGCTTCCCTGTACTGTCTATAACGGTGTGTCCTCTGTCTTTGTCATCAGTCGAGACCAGTCAGTTTTATTCAGAAAAAGTCTATTCTTCTTATCGAAGCTTGCGTGTCCCTTCATTGCAGTCTCCGCAAGTACGCATTATTCTCACTGTGTGAAGTCCTTCGAGTACTGGACAATTGATTATCGATCTCAAGGCCCAGTCATCCAAAACTGCGATATCTATGTTGTTTGTGTGACCAGCCTTTTCATGTTATGTGGGTGGCTGACTCTCTTTCTTCCATATGTAGTTTCAGTTGTTAGTGACATTTATTATTTGTCCTTTTTCGTCTGTTGTTGTTGCAAGCTCCAGGATGTGGCATACGTTTATGTCTGCACAGATAATTAACTATCTGTTTGCTCTGTTGCCCATATACCCTATGTACTGTATTAGTCGAGCGTAATAGACTATTTCATGGCTGTATTTGGTACAAAAGGTTGTGACAGTAGCAGAGACCGCTCTCACTCGAGTTAGAGGGGGGGGGGGGGGGGGGGGAGGGAGGAAGAGGGGAGATCGTAGTTTACCCTGCCTTTTTTAATATTCTTTGCTGATTCTGATCTGATCGAAACACAGTCATGTCAGTTACCTTTAGCGTCATCCAGGGCTTAGCAGACACGTGTGCGGACAAAATCACGACACATTCTGAAGCGTTGTAAAAACGACTACGACTTACGACGACGCAATAAACTCTATAGTAAAAACACGTCAGTTTTTATACGCTACAGTGAGAACGCTTTCAGAATCACAGCAGTGCTCACACAGTAGCCTTTTTGACTGCAAAATTATTTATATCGTTGTTAGTTGAAAACAACTAACGTTTTTCCCTGAGCACCTTACTCTGTTTACATTCTACAAAAGTCACAGCTCGGTAACTTTTATTCTCTATCTTCCATAGTATTTCTTGCGGTACTGACGATAGATGGTGCCTCTGACTGCCTCTTTTCTGAATTCTGTAACTTGGTTAAATTACAGTATTATCTTGAAAGTTTGTATAGGTTCATCGTTTAATGTATTAGATACAATGCTGTCATTTTAACTTTGTGTCTTAATTACAACGAATAATTAATCTAAATCGTTTTTATTATTTTTGATCTCATAATCAGTATTCAGAAAAAAATTCGAAAAGTAAAAGATGTAACTTCATGAAATCATCTAGAGTACGTTTTTATAAAAAAAAACTGAACCTAAATCCGAAGTACTTCTTTCTAATTTCAATAGTATGCACTTTTGAAATTCATTTAACTGGGTATTCTTGACGAAACTAATCACCGGATTATTCTGAGACTCAAAACATCTAACACTGGCATAGTGGTATGTAATTTGGTCAAGTGTCGAAACACTATTCAAACAACTGATTTCACGTTAGGTTATTGCTCAATCCTTTGTCTGTGGTGCACCGTCACGCACTAGGCGCATCAGGCTTGATCTTAGCAGAGTGACAAGGAAGAACCTGTCTCTTAACAGGTAGCCTGCTTCCTCACATCGCCCATTATCTCATTTTGTGGCAAGATTTTTAGAACAATATTAAATACTACAATCAAGTGATGATTAAAAGCTCATGGCTCTATAAATATATATTACTAGCCAAGTCTCTTACTAATTACACTAGCAAAACACCGTTATATATACACTTCAGTAAACACAAATCAGCATGTTCTGACATATATTCAGAAATATGACAGATAATTTTTTACTTCATTTTAATCATCCTCCACAGTCACATAAAATTAGCTTGTAATTAAAATGTTTTACTTTGTTATTTCAGTGAATGTCCCTGACAGAAGAAAACAATTAAGAATGAACACGTGAAGCTCTTGCACTCACTTATCGCTTTACATCTCGTAGTCACTTTGGTAAGTACCAAAGAAACTCACTCAGTAATTACTTTTGGTGGGGGAGAAGTCACTGTGGTGAAAGTTCTTCTCACCGCTCTATTTTTTTACAACGGAAGGGTTACTTTGTTTGGTGTCCTCCTCGCCGCTTTTTCCACATAGCTCGCACGCTGCAAACACATGAGGCCTTCATGTCCGTAAGACACATATGACCAAGCCTCAGCTTCTGTTCTCTTAGTATCGTAGTGGAGGACAAAACATGCTTAAAATTTAATTTAATTTTTCCCCTTATTTACTTGACTATAACAGACGGTAACAGAAAAAAATTTTGTGTTCCAAGATTATCTTTTCTCAAGGTTGTCATCCAGAGTGAATCAGGAGGAGAGGTACATTCATTGAGGGGTGATAGTATTGGTGATTCTGAACAAAGAAACTTCGGATGAGCATATGCCCATTCCTTAACCATACGTGACGTACAGGTGTTTGAAAATCATGAGAGTCATCTGCACGTCTTTCTTTACCAGCAGCCAGCGGCATTAGGCTATGAAGTGTTTTGAAAAAAGAAGGAAACCGCAGAGCAGTTGTTTAATCCACAATCTTTATAGGGTATAAGACCAGTTTCGGAACACTTGAAGTTCCGACATCTGGTGTAAGAATTAAAATCACTTAATCATCTGAGGTCATCCTCACCTCAGTGCTGTCATGGAGCCAAAGGTTCCGTGTTTGTAGCTTTCCAGTTTTGGTTCCTGGTCGCGCAGCATGAGGGGCCGGCTGTTACGAAAGTTTTGTCCCTTTTACTTTTTTGAAACGGAACCTTTGGCTCCATGACAACATTGGGGTGAGGATGACCTCAGATGATTAAGTGATTTTATTTTTTACAGCAGATGATGGAACTGTAAATATTCCGAAAACAGTCGTGGCGGTTTCCTTCTTTGTTTTTTCAAAATGGACTTGTACAGTTGCAGCTGTCCCATAAGAAGAACTCTGAGTAGTGTTGTCTTTACTGACCATTTCAATGCGCACTTCACTTGGTACAAAGGAGGAGTTGCTCACTCGTATCTTACATGCGTGTGCTCAAGTAAGAGACTGCACGAATGAGCACAGAACAGCAATACAGCAGCTGTCTGCAAGAGCTGCAATATGCATTGTAGTTTACAGTGGTCTTTTTGAACATCTTTTGTGAACCAAACAAAACATTAGATCACAACGTTTCATTGAAAACCTCCGGTGTGTATAACATGTGGCGTGCGATGTGTGGCTGCCTAAAATGAATAAACTGACCCTGATACTGACAGAGTATACCTAGGGATTTCCATAAAACGAAGTGTCGGGTTGTTGTTTTAGTTCACTCCTGTTTGATATAGCAAACCAGTCATTCTTATAGAGATGCTACGAGAATGAATGATAATGGGAATCTATAACTTGTTTCTTCTTAAAAAAAAAAACTCGTAGAGTGCAAAAGCTGTAGAAATATGGAATACACAATATCCCACATGTAGATTCGAGACTGGCAGAACATACGTTTAACTTTACACCGCGTTCTAGAGTTATTAGATGGACACTAAATTGTCTGATACTGATTAGCGGTGAGAAAAAAACGATCTACACCCCAAGTGGAACCTTCAGAGATAAGCTCAGTGGACAAACAAATGGAACTAAACTCATTTACTGTGAATGCTATCCTATCCGCCGAACAGGTGTGCGCATATCACCTACTGAAGTACAGACAGTAGTTGTACTGCACCGATGATCTCTTTGAGACGTCGGCCGCTGTGTATATGAAGTACGTGGTATGCCCGCAGTTCTCTGCCTACTCAGTGGAAATGTGCCGCCTGCAACCTCCTTGGACTGAAATTACCTCATTACAAGACAGAACGAATCCCAAGATTTCTGTTTACTCACTAGCCAGGAACAGAAAATCGACTCATGTGCTCTCCCATAAACAAGCACTTCAGTTTGAGTCATACACCATACAGAGATAAGGAATCGTTACTCGAGTAAATAGAACATCAATTGTCTCTGAGAGAAAAGTGCTCAGGCCCAATTAAATCTTTAACATGCAACATCACAGAAACTTATAGCGCGTAGTGCCAGCCAATAACAGACAATGAAATGATTAATCCAGTTTTTCATCGTAAATACGATCTAACCTAAATTTGAATCTACACGAGTATTAAATGTAGAGTGGCAAAATTTTACCCCCTTACATAATTTCTAAAGGTGGCAGGGGTAAAATACAGGGAGCGAAAAGCTATTTGCAATTTGTACAGAAACCAGATGGCAGTTAATAAGCGTCGAGGGGCACGAAAGGGAGGCAGTGGTTAGGAAGGGAGTGAGACAGGGTTGTAGCCTCTCCCCGATGTTATTCAGTCGGTATATTGAGCAAGCAGTAAAGGAAACAAAAGAAAATTTCGGAGTAGGAATTAAAATCCGTGGAGACGAAATAAAAACTTTGAGGTCTGCCGATGACATTGTAATCCTGTCAGAGATAGCAAAGGACTTGGAAGAGCAGCTGAACGGAATGGACAGTGTCTTGAAAGGAGGGTATAAGATGAACATCAACAAAAGCAAAACAAGGATAATGGAATGTAGTGTAATTAAGTCGGGTGATGCTGAGGGAATTAGATTAGGAAATGAGACACTTAAAGTAATAAAGGAGTTTTGCTATTTGGGGAGCAAAATAACTGAGGATGGTCGAAGTAGAGAGGATATAAAATGTAGACTGGCAATGGCAAGGAAAGCGTTTCTGAAGAAGATAAATTTGTTAACATCGAGTATAGATTTAAGTGTCAGGAAGTCGTTTCTGAAAGTATTTGAATAGAGTGTAGCCATGTATGGAAATGAAACATTGTCGATAAATAGTTTGGACAAGAAGAGAATAGAAGCTTTCGAAATGTGGTGCTACAGAAGAATGCTGGAGATTAGATGGGTAGATCACAAAACTAATGAGGAGGTATTGAATAGAGTTGGGGAGGAGTTTGTGGCATAACTTGCCAAGAAGAAGGGGCCTGTTGGTAGGACATGCTTTGAGGCATCAGGGGATCACAAATTTAACATTGCAGGGCAAAGTGGAGAGTAAAAATCGTAGAGGGAGACCAAGAGATGAATACACTAAACAGATTCAGAATGATGTAGGCTGCAGTAAGTACTGGGAGATGAAGAAGCTTGCACAGGATAGAGTAGCATGCAGAGGTGCATCAAACCAATCTCAGGACTCAAGACCACAACAACAACAACAATATAATTTCTATCACTTGCATTACTCGTTTCCCCATTGTTTTCATTAGTTTCCTGGGAAACTGTTAAGAAGAGAAAATTTGTAAATATGGCTTCTTCGTTCAGAATCAGTAATACTGTCAGTCCTCAAATCATGTACCTGTTTTCCTGACTCACGATGTGTACAGCACATTTGTCAATTCCTGTATCTTAATAGACCTTTTTCCTTACAGCAAGTATATACGTTTCTAAAATCACTTACCTCTTTACACAAAGTTTGTGGTATGAATATCACGCCAATTGCTCACATCTCCTTCAAAAAATAACAAGAACGGGTCTGCTTGCCTCTGTGTGGCACAAGACTATTAAACTCTCTCAGCTACAGACAAAATAGTAAGCAGTTTAAAGTGCAACTTGATGAATATTTTTTTCATAGATCTCAAAAAACTTCATACTTTACGATTTTTATCCAAAGTATTTATATACTTTCCTACTAATCTTACTTTCAGTTACTACCACTCATATGTATTATTATTTTCTCTGCTCTCTTCCAGAAGTTATTAAATTTCAATGAAATTGCTATGCCACAATTCAGGTACGTCAAAATCGGTGAACAATTCTCATACTATGAAGATCGTTAATCTGTAATAGATTATATACATACATGAAGACGTTAATCGTATTTCTTACTCACTACTGATGAAAAAGAAGAAGAAATGAAATCAGGAAATAGAAATAAGGTTTCAGTATGCCAAATTGTGCATATGCCAAAGAATGGTAGAATCCCCACATGTTCTAATTGCTAGTAACTAGAAATTTCTTCAGGTCCACAATGTCTTAGAGTCCAAACTCGTTCTTGCTCTTTGGATACTCAAAGCCCTAAGCATTTGCATGTGGCTTACATGTTAACCCAAATGTTTCTTATTGTATACACATAAATTCAGGATCTTCCTCCAAGTGCCTCCTAGTTACCATTACTCTATTAGATCGTTTCCATGTTTCACTATCACTAACGATATGCTTTCCAATGAAAGGCACAGTAATTACAAAACAGACTGATGAAATTAACACTACTTGGCTCTGGTCAAATTCAATCTGCCCTTGGTACTTTTATAGGAAATCAGTGCCAATTAACATACCCACACTTATGTCTGACACAATTAAACAAAGGATGATCTATAATTATTTCTCTTACAGTTGTTGGTATCAATGCTTCATTCGTTACCAGTGTCGATATTTTTTCATCTACTGTTGTTGTGGTCTTCATTCTAAAGAATTCTTTGAAGAAGCTCGCCATCCTAATGTATACTCTGCAAGCTTCTTCATCCCTGAATAGCTACAGCAACTTGCATCCTGTTAAACCTGGTTCCTGTATTTATCTCTTAGTCGATCTCTATAATTCTTAGCACCCACACTTCCACTCAATACTATACTGTTGATTCACTGATGTCTTGGAACATGAACTATCAGCCAATCCCTTACTTAGTCAAACTGTACAATAAATGTCTTATCCCTCCAGTTCTGTTCAGTACTTACTCATTATTTATATCTTAAACTTATTTAATCATTAGCAGTCTTCTGTTGCATCACATTTCAAAAGCTCCTATTGCCTTCTTGTATGAAATGTTTATGGTCCATGTTTCACATAGAAACAAGGCTACACTCCAGAAAAATGCCATCAAAATATACTACCAAAGATTTAAATGTATATTTGATTATAACAAATTTCTGTTCTTCAGAATCATTTTTCTCATCATTGTCAGTCTACTCTTCATATCATCTCTACTTTCGCCAACATCCGTTATGTTGTTGCCGAAACAGCTAAAGATGACCTACTACTTTTAGCTTCTCGTTTCCTAACATGATTCCTTCAGCAGTGATATCACTGATGAGAGGCTGACAATGTGGCACCCAGTGATGAGTCTCTGTCGCTTTCCTCATAATTAGTCTTTCATGACTTGCATATGCAGCAGATGGGATATTTTCTGAAAATTTCTCACCCAATTCGTTTTCTATAACATGATCAACAGCGTAATCAAGACACTCATGTATGGCACTGGGGACAATGAGTTATCCCTGGTAAATGCCTCCTTTGATTTTCACTATCACATAATTATTTTCTCGAAAATAGTTCTGCTTTCCAGTGTTCCATTGCATTTCTGTGAATTTCCTAATTTTTTTTATGATGCATCTGTGAGTAAAAAGCATTTTTTGTTTTCGTCTGCACATAATAACAACAACATCAGTAATAATAATAATAATTTCTATTATTATATTATTCATAAGAAATGTTATTATTATTTATAGTATTACAGTGTCGCATACGGAATGGATAACATCCGATCACCTTGACTAAATGTCACCAAACCGCTGCTCCAGTATTTCCTTGCCTGTGGGATATGGAGACTAAAATTTC
Source organism: Schistocerca gregaria (assembly GCF_023897955.1). Classification (NCBI taxonomy): domain Eukaryota; kingdom Metazoa; phylum Arthropoda; class Insecta; order Orthoptera; family Acrididae; genus Schistocerca; species Schistocerca gregaria. The sequence goes on along the minus strand of NC_064927.1, from coordinate 460,202,091 downwards.
TTCTATCTGCGAGCTTATTCCAATTGCAGAAAGGAGCTGTTCCTATGGATGAAAATTGGTGTGAATACACGGTGGCTACTGGGTCAGTATAATGTTAGTGGAATTTTTCGGGTGGAGAACGGAATACAGCATTCTGCGATGACGTGGACGTGCAGCATATAACTCTCTTTCGAACTTTGTGAAAGGGGCAGATCATCTACAAGAAGTTCAGAGGACATTCATACCATCACATTACACAACCTATTGGCTACGTTACACAGACTTCACAATGAATGATGGTAAGATGGGCTTAGGACAACAGTCAAATCAGTCACAGTATACACGGGTCTTCTCGGGAGGATTACACCAGGTGAAGCTGGCAGGACTGTTCTATGTTTGTTGTTTGTTGTTGTCTTCAGTCCTGAGACTGGTTTGATGCAGCTCTCCATGCTACTCTATCCTGTGCAAGCTGCTTCATCTCCCAGTACCTACTACAACCTACATCCTTCTGAATCTGCTTAGTGTACTCATCTCTCGGTCTCCCTCTACGATTTTTACCCTCCACACTGCCCTCCAATGCTAAATTTGTGATCCCTTGATGCCTCAAAACATGTCCTACCAACCGATCCCTTCTTCTAGTCAAGTTGTGCCACAAACTTCTCCCTCTCCCCAATCCTATTCAATACCTCCTCATTAGTTACGTGATCTATCCACCTTATCTTCAGTATTCTTCTGTAGCACCACATTTCGAAAGCTTCTATTCTCTTCTTGTCCAAACTAGTTATCGTCCATGTTTCACTTCCATACATGGCTACACTCCAAACAAATACTTTCAGAAATGACTTCCTGACACTTAAATCTATATTCGATGTTAACAAATTTCTCATCTTCAGAAACGCTTTCCTTGCCATTGCCAGTCTACATTTTATATCCTCTCTACTTCGACCATCATCAGTTATTTTACTTCCTAAATAGCAAAACTTCTTTACTACTTTAAGTGTCTCATTTCCTAATCTAATTCCCTCAGCATCACCCGATTTAATTTGACTACATTCCATTACCCTCGTTTTGCTTTTGTTGATGTTCATCTTATATCCTCCTTTCAAGACACTGTCCATTCCGTTCAACTGCTCTTCCAAGTCCTTTGCCGTCTCTGACAGAATTACAATGTCATCAGCGAACCTCAAAGTTTTCACTTCGTCTCCATGAATTTTAATACCTACTCCACATTTTTCTTTTGTTTCCTTTACTGCTTGCTCAATATACAGATTGAATAACATCGGGGAGAGGCTACAACCCTGTCTCACTCCTTTCCCAACCACTGCTTCCCTTTCATGCCCCTCGACTCTTATGACTGCCATCTGGTTTCTGTACAAATTGTAAATAGCCTTTCGCTCCCTGTATTTTACCCCTGCCACCTTTAGAATTTGAAAAAGAGTATTCCAGTCAATAGTCTATAGTCTATAGTCTATAAAAATGGCTGGATGAGAACAGCTGAAATCAGGGGAGACGTTACAGGCCGAGGGTACTCACGAACAGTCCGGAACAATTAGTGGTAGCTGAGATCTTCAGTTGCCATGAGTAGTTTATCACTGACACCATATGACAAACAACAGAGACTTGCATGTTACAGAACCAAAATCATCTGCGACACTGAATAGCATTCTGTGGTCATCAGCGATGAATCCCACTTCCGTTTGTGGCTGTCGTTTAGACGCCAAACGTGTATCTAGAAGACCTGGTAAAAGGTGTAGAATGCAACGATTCTCCGGCTCTTGGAATCGTGACGTGGTGAGTTGTTGCGTTTGCTAACAGGACTGATTTGCTAACTGTCAAAGTGTGGCTGAATGTTTCCTAGCGTGTATCACGGTTAAAAAAACCTGTTATCATATCTTTCATGAAGAGATGAGCAAATGGCCTAGTCCAGTAGGATATTGTAATATCACACACAGCACATCACAAAGGCCTTGAAGAATGCATGGAGCTTTTATAAGCCTGCCCTGTCTATGATTTGTCACCTATAGAGCTTACCTGGGTGACTCGCATATCAGCCTCCAGCCAGTGATCCTCATTAACTGACACAGCACGTATTTGAAGCATAGCGAGAAATCTGTCAAGATGACATACAGAGTATAATAAAGAAACACACATTGCTTTTATTGACTTTAAAAAAGCTTTTGACAATGTCAATAGACAGAAGCTTTAGGAAATAATGACGTATCGCGGATATCCAAAGCATCTAGTAAATGCGATAATTTTTTTTTATTAAGACACAAATATCATTCTACATCTCAATGGTAAGACAACTAATGAGGTACCAACTAACAAAGGGGTAAGACAAGGCTGCTGCATCTCTCCAAGTTTGTTCAGCATGTACTTTAATGAAATAATATGTATATGGAAATCAGAATTTCAGAAAGGCATCTACCTAGATAGGAACATTCCTTTAAATAATTTATTATATGCTAATGATGCAGTGATCCTAGCACGTAAGGGATATGACCTTCAAAAAGGAATATACTTTCTAAAACAAATAAGTGCAAAATTTAACATGGAAATTTCAAAAGAAAAAACTTAGACAATGGCCTTCATGGGGAAAGAACCAATCAGAACCAAAATAGTGATAGATCAGAAGTTTTTAGAGCAAGTAAACCATTTCAGTTACCTTGGATGTGAAATGAATATGGCTACAGCAGAGATATTGAAATTAAGCTTAGTAAATTCAGTCGGATATGTGGAACAATCAACAGAAACCTAAAAAATAAAACCAGGAAATACATTCAAACTAAATTTTACAAAACTGTTGCAGTTACTACACTGCTCTATGGAAGTGAGACACGAGTGATTACCAAGAAGCAAGAAAGCCGGATTCAGGCAAAAGAAATTAAATTCCTTAGAGGAGCTAAAGGTTGCACAAGAGACGACGGGCTAAGAAATCAACATATTAGAGAAGAACTGCAAATATTTAGCCTTAAGGCGTAGCGCATTCGCATCGCTCCTGTCACTTGTTACGACGATATCGTTATAGGCATGAGTCATAGACAGATGTCACCAGCTGACATGGACCTGAGTTACAGAGCTGCATGTAGTTGTACTAGTAGGCGGCAAAGGTCAGCAGTTGACGGAAAATGCTAGCAGTCGTAGTCAAAACAATGTTTTAAAGTTATGTTTGACTAATATTTAATGTTTTTGCATAATTATAATTGTTTTTTATGTGTAGTAATTAGCAGTGTGAGTGTTGTATGAGTGAAGAAGAACAGAAGTAAATGAAAATTGTTTTGTTTTTTCACGAAGAACCAGTTAAACTATACAGGCGATTTACTATAATTAAATGTGCAGTCAGTTTGTGGTACTAATAAATTGTGAGTAGAACACAAATTAGTCGGTAATTTCGTAACGAGTAATATTATATTTGATACTTTTCTAACTTTATTTATTTAGCAGTTGCCATAGAAAGAAATGTTTTACTATGATTGGTCATTGAAGTAAAGCGCGGGTTAGCGCGGGATAATACTGCAATCTGATTTGCTGTTTGCGATTTCAGCCAATCAGAAAAATGCACGCTAGCGTGATCTAGTGAAGTCGGGGCTGAGGGTTCGAACTAGTAATATCTCACTGAAAGCAGCTCCGACGAAAGTACTGTAAAATCGCGGAAAAATGCTAATTACGAGTTCGCAAAGTAGTACAAAGTGCATTTAAGTGAATGGTATAGAGGACGTCGTGTGGAATTTCGCACGGAATATCTAAATTATTGCTTTTGACTGTTAGTTAAAACCGCGTGGCGTGTTGTGCGATCGAAGACTGGAACAGGTATTACGTGTAGAGGAGAGTGCACAACATTTGAGCGAGCGTTTTCATAACTAAACGATCGGGTGAACTCTATTAACTTCGGTAACGGGTGTAAATACCATGAACTGGCTACGTGTGTGACTGTGGTGTGCGTGGGAGCTTTACATTGTGTAGACGTTCAGTATTAACCGTGATCTTTAACGTAAAAATAAACCTGAAAATTTACATTGCCAAGTTAAAACTTTTATTTCAGTAGCTGGCCACATCCCGTTTACAGGACATTCTATGTATGTTGCGACCTGCAATAGACAGTAGTGGTCCAGTATTTTCTACTACAGATTTTAGCTAGACGAATTAACATTGCTGGACACTGGCAGGGCGGTAAAAAGTAACATGCCGCGCTGCAGCCTCAATGATAAAATTCAAGATTACAGAAGAAAATGGAATGAACATCTACAAAGAATGGAGAGTGAGAGACTTCCCTTAAAGGCAAGAAATTATAAGTGCCATGGGAGAAGATACAGAGGAAGACAGCGACAGAGATGGGCACCTGCCTAATACCTGAAGAGAAGATGAATATGTCATTCAGAGACTGTTCGCTTCCATGCTACAACGAATACAAAAGTTTGATGCCTGTGAAGTCTACACATATTGATGTGGAAGTCAGTTCCGAAGACGGGGTAGGAAATAGAAGCCCCACCATCTGGCTGCAGACAGGCTAATCGGAACCAACCGACCGCCGTGTCACCTTCAGAGAACGGCATCATCTAGATACCGTATGGAGGGGCGTGGGGTGAACACATCGCTCTTCGCGCTGTTGTCGTCTTTGCAGACCTTGGAGCTATTACTTCTCCACTCAGCTCCTTAATTGACATCACGAGGCTGAGTGGACCCAGAACCAGTGCATCCACCAAGGAAAGGTCCCTGGATGTACCGGGAACTGAACCCGGGCTCTCCGCAAGTATGTCATCTGCGCGGTCCACTCAGCTACGCAGGCAGACAGCTCCGAGAAGCATGAAAGTTTAATATTTTTATGCCTGTGGTGTAATGAAAATTCCACAACGTTTGTTATATTTATTGGACTGGCACTTCATGGTGTACCAGTATCATAGTGTCAAATTGTTATTAATGTCAAGGAAATTAGGATTTTTTTCTTATTGCACTTGCAGTTTTTCTAATTTTTTTTCTCCCAAGAAAGTTGTAGCTATGTATTGAAATTATTGCGATCACGATGAGAGTAAATAAATTGGATGAAAGGAAATGAAGACAGGAAAAAGAAACCAACAGTACCAAATTCTAGGATTATTATTTCAACTTGAAGCTGTTCTCGTTTAGTCTCTTAATACTGAAGATATTGGAGACAGCCATAATACTCTTATCTTCTTACACTACTGGCCATTAAAATTGCTACACCAAGAAGAAATGCAGATGATAAACGGGTATTCATTTGACAAATATATTATAGTAGAACTGGCATGTGATTACATTTTCACGCAATTTGGGTGCATAGATGCTGAGAAATCAGTACCCAGAGCAACCACCTCTCACCGTAATAACGGCCTTCATACGCCTGGGCATTGAGTCAAACAAAGCTAGGATGGCGTGTACAGGTACAGCTGCCCATGCAACTTCAATAAAGTTCATCAAGAGTAGCGACTGGCTTATTGTGACAAGCCAGTTGCTCGGCCACCATTAACCAGGCGTTTTCAGTTGGTGAGGGATCTGGAGAAAGTGCTGGATGTGCTGGTCAGGGCAGCAGTCGGACATTTTCTGTATCCAGAAAGACCCTACAGGACCTGCAACATGCGGTCGTGCATTAACCTGCTGAAATGTAGGGTTTCGCAGGGATCGAATGAAGGGTAGAGCCGTGGGTCGTAACACATCTGAAATGTAGCGTCCACTTTTCAAAGTGCCATCAATGCGAAGAAGAGGTGACCGAGACGTGAAACCGATGCCACCCCATACCATTACGCCGGGCGATACGCCAGTATGGCGATGACGAATACACGCTTCCAACGTGCGTTCACCGCGATGTCGCCAAACACGGATGCGACCATCGTGATGCTGTAAACAGAACCTGGATTCATCCGAAAAAATTACGTTTTTCCATTCTTGCACCCAGGTTCGTCGTTGAGTACACCATCGCTGGCGCTCCTGTCTGCGATGCAGCGTCGAGGGTAACCGCAGCCATGGTCTCCGAGCTGATAGTCCATGCTGCTGCAAATGTCGTCGAACTGTTCTTGCAGTTGTCTAGCAAACGTACCCATCTGTTGACTCAGGGATCGAAACGTCGGTGCACGATCCGTTACAGCCATACGGATAAGATGCCTGTCATCTCGACTGCTAGTGATACGAGGCCTTTGGGATCCAGCACGGTGTACCGTATTACCCTCCTGAACCGACCTATACCATATTCTGCTAACAGTCATTGGATCTCGACCAACGCGAGCAGCAATGTCGCGACACGATAAACAGCAATCGCGATAGGCTACAATCCGACGTTTATCAAAGTCGGAAATGTGATGGTACGCATTTCTCCTTCTTACACGAGACACCACAACAAAGTTTCACCAGGCAACGCCGGTCAACTGCTGTTTGTGTATGAGAAGTCGGTTGGAATCTTTCCTCATGTCAGCACGTTGTAGGTGTCGCCACCGGCGCCAACCTTGTGTGAATGCTTTGAAAAACTAATCATTAGCACACCACATCATATTCTTCCTGTCGGTTAAATTTCGCGTCTGTAGCACGTCATCTTCGTGGTGTAGCAATTTTAATGGCCAGTAGTGTATTATAGCGAATATAACAGTACGATCGCAGGGCGACTTTCGTGACCATGGAATTTCAGATACTGATTGTTACACGCCTCGTGCCGATACATCGAAAAAGAGGTATTAGGAGAGAAAGGGATATAAAGAGAAGAGAGACTCTTTCCACTAGGTGCTCGATCGGCAGCCCGGCTGCGTGGAAGCGCGGAACGCATTAGGAGCGCCGCACCGCGATAATTCACACGCGCCGGATCGGACGCGTAAATCACGTGACTGCACGGTGCGAAGCGCGAACCGCCCCCAGCGCTCCGGCGCTCTCCTCTCCCAGCCCCACCTGATCAGCTCAAAGGCCGCACATGCGTTCAGCGCGCTTCCGGGACTCGCAGTATCCGTATGTCGCCTTTGTTGACCAGGCACGCTACAGTTGAACAGAATTGGAAAAGCGGTCATGTCGCCTTTTTTTTCAAATTACCTTTACAGCCGATAAATGATCTTTATACCTGTATGCATCTTTTGGTAAAACACGGTATCATATCGCATCAACAGAAATGCTCATTACATGGTTATTGAGTTAGAGAAGGAGCAGTGTCCAGATAAACAAAAAGAAAGAAGAATGAGATTTGCACTCTGCAGCGGAGTGTGCGCTGATATGAAACTTCCTCCAATGTCGAGTGCCACTCGACATCGCGAAATTTGTTTTCCGCTCCGATGTCGAGCCTCATTCGACACGGCTTTTCGAAGCTCTCAGACGTACTTTGAGTCTACTAGGCATTATTGTTGCAGTGTGCTGCCATCTAGGAGAACTAGCGTTAACTTGGTGTCGAACTGTAGCAGCTATGTTAAGTCAAAGTTTGTAATTATTACGTTCAAATCGACGCGCTCGAAATGGCTAGTTATTCACGTAAGTCCTTTCTGAGGAAGAGATTTTAGATCTTTTAGAGCAATCTCTAAGTGAAAACGAGAGTGAAAATGATTTTGATTATGATAGTGATTCATTTCAAAACAATTCGAGTGACAATGACGAAGAAAACTGTGACAATGTGCACGTTTCTAGTGATTCAGCAGAGGATTCGTGGCGAATGTGGAGCGACTCTGACACTGACTTCACAAATTTTCATTTTGAAGAATAAAAGTCTGGTTTTATAACAGAAAGTAGTTCTGTTTCATCGCCCGGCGGATTCCTTCAATTAATTTTTACAGATAACCTATTTCAACAAATAGCAGATGAAACGAATAGGTATGCTACATCAAAAATACGTAAAGTGACACCACTTCCACAACTTTCTGCATGGTGGGACTGGAGAAATGTTACCATGGAAGAAATGAAACGCTTCCATGATGTGCTAATGAATATGGCATTACAAAATTGTAAGAACTTGCAGGACTTTTTTTCAAGAGAATGATTACAATCATTCAAGTTCTTTCCATACTTTTAGTTGCCGACGATTTATGCAATTTTTCTGGGCACTTCATGTTTCTAATCCGACGAGCTGCTAGCTAATATCAGAAATGCTACAGGGCAATCAGGGTATCATTTGTACACTGACCATTTTTATACTAGTGTTGCATTAGCTGATGAGCTGTTGAAACAGAACATGCATCTCACAGGAACGATTCAGGCCAACCGCAAAAACCTTCCGGCTACAATCAAGAAAGGAGCTCTGCGTCTAAGTAAGCACGAAATAAAATGCCTCCGCAACAACAAAATGATGGTTCCGACATGGCAAGCTAAACGAACAGTTCTCATGCTTTCTACAAAACCCACTAACTCAGTGTCACTTATAGAAAAGAGAAACAGAAAGGAAAGGGAAGAAATAAAGAAACGAAATGTGATTATTGATTATACTTCAAAGATGGGTGGAGTTGATCGATCTGACCATTTTATTTCCAGTTACGGTTTTCTAAGTGCTGGCGAAAACTATACTTCTGGCTGTTGGAGGTAGGACCTGTAAACAGCTATTTACTATACAAGAACCACTGTGAGAAAAACTACTTGACAATACCATCTCAAAAAGCGTTCCGTAAAAGTATTATAAGACGATTAGTTGCCGAAGAAAGAACTCAAGGAGAGAAACGAGGACGTCGTTCAACTTCTGATGACGAGGAACGCTTGAATGGAAAGTTGCACATTATCAACAAGGTTCCTGGGAACATGCATAAGGATTGTGCAGTGTGCTCAGACAGAAAAAAGAAAGGTGGCAGGCGTGAAACTGTGTATTACTGCGAAACATGCTGACGAAACCCAGTTCTCCACCCTGAAGAGTGTTTCAAAAAATTCCACACAATGGAAAGTTTTGCACAGTAAAAGATTACGTAAAAATATGAATGAAAGCACACATTTTGTTTTAATATATATCCCAATTGTTGGCCAGCGGCCACATCGTTTCCACAAAGAGATGCGGGCAAATCTCTGCGGTGCACTGCCGCCCAGGCGGCGGCTATTTAAATAAGAGCGCGCGGAGCCGCTCTGTGTCTGCCTTACGGAGTGCAAAGGGTTAAAACTGTGTGCCAGACCGAGACTCGAACTCGGGACCTTTGCCTTTCGCGGACAAGCGGTAGAACACTTATCCGCGAAAGGCACAGGTCCCGAGTTCGACTCTCGGTCCGGCACACAGTTTCGGTCTGCCAGGAAGTTTTCACGCTCTTTGCTTTGTTATTGCTCGCGTAACAACTAGCATATTGATAAATGTATGAGATTAATATGTTGCTACGAAAAGAGCCATGAAATACTTTTTAGGGATGCTATGCTGTGACTTTCTTTGGATCATTAATTTTCAACAAAACAAAATATATTATGTTCTTATTATTCTGGCTCTGGCTTTCTATTAAAGGAACATTATTTCGTTACTGTAACTCACTATAAAGTTCAACATATCTTCCTTACTTTACAGTTATTGAAAAGTTACTGAAAATTATTTCGTTATCAATACTGATATTACAGCACGCAATGTTTGTTCAACATCAAAATTTTGCAGTGGATTTTTGTTAACAGTAAAACATCAATAACTACCACGACTAACACGAGAACATGAGACTATTACCAGAGAAAAATATGTCTTTACTATAATGTTTGCCAGACCAGAACTACGCACAGCAAGATTTCTTTTATGTCTTGAAGGTAAATTATCTTTTTGCACTGTTAATAATATATCATCTGCAGCCCGCGTCCACCTGTAAAACACATCATAAAATCTGCTGTTCTGCCCTGCAATACCTAAAGATGAAAGAAATAATTTTACTTCACTATCACCTATTCGCTTCTTTGCGGTATGATTGGTTTCATTTGATGCAGTTTGAATGCCCCGCAGCAGCGGCTCGTTCGTTCGTAGCGCAGCTCTGCACCACGAATAATATTTAAATAGATGAAAATGTCTTAAAATGATGGGATAAAATACCAGGCAAGCTTATTACAAATCATAATGCACGTTTCCACTAAGTAACTCTATTCAAAACATGTAGACAGATTAAATTCTTACACACCTTTACAAATCAATACCTAATGGCGTCCTTCTCTCAATCTTGACAAAAGAATGCTACAACAGCATACAATATAGCGTCACAGGCTCTCCCTACTCACGTAACTCCAAGAAGACAATAGAGAAATTAATGCTCGGTCACTACTATTTATACTCGTTTTGACATAATCTCATCTTTGTTTGATATTTAATAAGTATCGTCTGTGAGGGTTTCAGTATTCGTCGACACCGATATTACCTTTAACAAAATCGGTACATAATTCTATATAAGTATAAAACATGACACATAATGGTTTTTTCTTTATTACATAAAGTTCACACAATCGTTGTCCACGCAATTACAATCATCCAGTTCAATTATTCTTTTTTCGCTTTTTTTACCACATATAATACGTGTTTTGCCAGGAGACGTTACAAAGTTTCAAAAAGAAAGAAGACGACATAAAGAAAATTCTACGATGCATACTATTTTATGCCAGTACCTGGCAGTGGCCAGCGAAAGATGTACAAGATGAAGATGAATCATAGCCACCGTTGTATGCGTAGCTGTATTCTGACCGTGGCTATATTTTGAGTACATTACGAACAAACGCGTATACTCATAACACACACTCTTTTTATTGCTGTAATGAATATGAATAATATAAACTTGCATAACACAATCCTTCCTCTGCAGACAAAACGCTAGTTGCCTTAGTAGCCCCATCAAGTTCATCAGGTTCGAAAAGGGGTCATTCCCAGTACATTCAAACTGGATGGAGCGTGTTGTAATTATGTACACACTGAGGTGAAAACAGTCATAGAGTATGTAACATCCACGAGATAAATTTTACCTACAGTACGACAAGAGGAAATTAAGCCTCTGACAGTTATAAACATTATCTCTCCGACCTATAGAGAACCAGTGAAATAAAACAAAACTATGACAAATATTAATTATTTATATATTTTATGATGTAATAGGGCTTATCGATGTGTATCATACAAAGACAATGATAACTGTAAATTCCTTTTATGATCTGTGTTCGTCTTACTTTGTTTTTACCTTTTTTTGTTGCCTTTTGCAGGTTGCGGACGCAAGACGCATATCAAACAGGACTGTTAAGAAATTGTAGTTATTTGTTAATTATTACTTGAGAATAGAGTTCATTATTATTATAAATGTGAGTGAATAATTATTTGTAGCTTTAACTCCTCTGTCAATAACCATTATCTGTGTTAATTATTTCTTTCCGCTGCAAGAAGCGCAGCAATTGATGATAGTGATTTGTATCGCACTTTTATCTGTGATTCTTACGAAAGTATCAAAGGTTTGCTTGATAAAAATAAGTCTAAATAGTGCACATTATAAAAGTAAGGTTTAATAAGCATTAATTCAAATACTCACCTGTTAAAAGGAAATTTGCTCTAACAATAGAAAGTCTCTGACAATTGTCTGCCGCCATCTTAACAATTATCTCAGCGGCAAATTCAAATTACGCAACTCTGCAGACATAAATGCCCAAAGTAATAAAAATGTGCAAAAATAAATGTGCACCGGTGGTCCCGAACTCACTTTAATGAAAATAATTCCTACGCTCGCAGGTTAGAATCCTGCCTCGGGCATGGATGTGTGTGATGTCCTTAGGTTAATTAGGTTTAAGTAGTTCTAAGTTCTAGGGGACTGATAACCACAGATGTTAAGTCCCATAGTGCTCAGAGCCATTTTTTTACTGAAAATAATTCGAATCAGATTGGTTCTTTAGAAACAGTGCTTATAGCATGATCCATATAACAAACTTTTTCTTGCTGATGTATGGAGCCGAAATTAAATACGCACGAGTTGCGAAGAATATTGTTTCAGGTAACATACGTCAGTGTTGTGCGCGGCTGATACTCGTTGGCTTTTAATGATCATTTTGCCGAAGATAACTGTTTCCATAATAATCAATAGTTGTGTAGAATCTGTTGTATGACCTGTGATTTAGTGACACTTACACAACTTACAGACAACACTTTAACACAACGCTAATTTGGATTTCTTTAGCAACTTGACCAGATCTTTAGCCAGGAGAAAAAATTATTTTGTAATTGCTCACTGTAATGAAACAACATTATCATTTTCATTCACAAAGTCCTTAAACACCAAACCACTGAGTAACACAGCGAACGCCACAAGTACCTCCTAAAATCGTGTCGGGCCTCCTTTTGCCCGGCGTAGTGGAGTAACTCGACGTGGCATGGACTCAACAGGTCCCCTGAAGAAGTGTTGAGCCGTGGTGTCTCTAAAGCCGTCCATAATTGTCAAAGGATTTTGTGTACGAACTGATCTGTAGATTATGTCCCATAAATGCTCGATGGGATTCACCTCGGGCTATCTGGATGCCCAAACCATTCGCTCGAAGTGACTATAATGTTCTTCAAACCAATCGCGAACAACTGGTGACATGGCGCATTGTCGTCCATAAAAATTCCATCGTTGTTTGGGAAAATGAAGTCCAAGAATGGCTGCAATTGGTCTCCAACTAGCCAAACATAACCATTTCCTGTCGACGATCGTTTCACTCGGACCAGAGGACCCAGTCTATTCTATGTAAACACAGCCCACAGCATTTCGGAGCCACTGCCAGCCTGCACAGTGCCTCGTTGACAACCTGAGTCCACTCTTTAACTCTACCATCAGCTCTTACCAACTGAAATCTGGACTCATCTGACCAGGTCACGCTTTTGCAAACGACTAGTACGAATCGATATGATCACGAGCCAAGGAGAGGCCCTGCAGACGATGTCGTGCTGTCAGCAAAGGCACTCGCGATGGGGTCTACTGCCATAGCCCATTAAGGAATAATTGGGCGGCACTGTCCCAACGGATACGTTCGTCGCACCTCCAACGTTCATTTCTGTGATTATTTCACGCAGTGTTGCTTATCTGTTAGCTCAAATGGTTCAAATGGCCCCGAGTACTATGGGACTTAACATCTATGGTCATCAGTCCCCTAGAACTTAGAACTACTTAAACCTAACTAACCTAAGGACATCACACAACACCCAGTCATCACGAGGCAGAGAAAATCCCTGACCCCACCGGGAATCGAACCCGTGAACCCCTGGCGTGGGAAGCGAGAATGCTACCGCACGACCACGAGCTGCGGACTATCTGTTAGCACTGACCGCTCTACGCAATTGCCGCTGAGCTCGGTCGTTAAGAGAAGGTCGTTGACCACTGCGTTTACTTGGTGAGAGGTAATACCTGAAATTTGGTACTGTCCACACTCTCCTGACACTGCGAATCTCTAAACATTGTGTTCCCTAACGATTTCCAAAATGAAATGCCCCATGCCAGCGCGTTCAAAGTCTGTCAATTCACGTCGTGAATCTATAATCACGTCGGAAACCTTTTCACATGAATCACCCGAGTACAGATGACAGCTCCGCCGATGAACTACCCTTTTGTACCTTGTTTACGTGATAGTACCGCTATCTGTATAGGTTCATATCGCTATCCTATGAGTTTTGTCACCTCAATGTGTTGTTACACCCTGGGTCTATTTGCTACATATCAACCCCACGACACCACGCTTAAATCCGTTGTGTCTCCTGAAAGATCTCTGGGACGTAACCCGTTTTCCATCTCACCGATTCGGTTATTTTCTCGGTAGCGTCCGCTCCTCTCTTCCTACACACTACCCTGTTCTAGTGGACTTTCACTCCGCATCGATACCGCTAAAAAGTAGAAAATGCTCACTGTAAAGCAAAAGTTCCGTATGGATGAAATTTTACTTACACGCTGATTATCCAGCAGAAATTTTTTTTATATTTTCCATATTATTCACATGAAGCGGTGGTTGTGAAGCCAGGTGTCGGGAAGTCACTGTTTAAACTTTTACAGAAGATCGAAATTTAGCGCGGACATCAATGCGAGATGCTTATAACAGTTTCTACAACGAAACTATATCTCGAAACCTGGCAGAAAATTCAAGGAGATTCTGGTCGTATGTGAAGTATGTTGGCGGCAAGAAACAATTCATGCCTTCTCTGCACGAAAGTAATGGCGATATTCCCGAAGACAGTGCTACCAAAGCAGGGTTATTAAACACAGCCTTCCGAAATGACTTCACAAAAGAAAACGAAGTAAATATTTCATAATTCGAATCAAGAACAGCTGCCAACATGAGTAACCTAGAAGTAAATATCCTCGGAGTAGTGAAGCAACTTAAATCACTTCTGGTCCAGACTGTATAACAATTAGGTTCCTTTCAGAATATGCTGATGCACTAGCTCCATACTTTACAATCATATACAACCGTTCGCTCGACGAAAGATCCTTACCCAAAGACTGGAAAGTTGTACAGGTCACACCAATATTGAAGAAAGGTAGTAGGAGTAATCTACTAAATTACAGCCTCATATCATTAACATCGATATGCAGCAGGATTCTGGAACATATATTGTGTTCGAACATTATAAATTACCTCGAAGAAAACGTTTCATTGACACTCACTTAACATGGCTTTAGAAAACATCATCCTTGTGAAACACAACTGGCTCTTTATTCGCATGAAGTGTTGAGTACTATTGACAAGGGGTTTCGGATCGACTCTGTATTTATCGACTTCCAGAAGGCTTTAGACACTCTACCACACAAGCGGCTTCTACTGAAATTGCTTGCTTATAGAATGTTATATGACTGGATTTGTAACTTCCTGTCAGAGAGGTCACAGTTCGTAGCAAGTGACGGAAAGTCATCAAGTAAAACAGAAGTGATTTCTGGCATTCCCCAAGGTAGTGTTATAGGTCCTTTGCTGTTCCTTGCCTATATAAACGATTTGGGAGACAATCTGAACAGCCGTCTTAGGATGTTTGCAAATGACGTTGTCGTTTATCGACTAATAAAGTCATCAGAAGATCAAAACAAACTGCAAAACGATTTAGAAAAGATATGTGAATGGTACAAAAATTGGCAGTTGACCTTAAATAATGAAAAGTGTGAGTGATAAAAGGAATCCTTTAAACTTCGGTTACACGATAAATCAGCCAAATATAAAGGCCGTAAATTCAACTAAATACCTATGAATTACAATTACGAACAACTTAAATTGGAAGGAACACATAGAAAATGTTCTGGGGAAGGCTAACCAAAGACTCCGTTTTATTGACAGAAAATGTAACAGATCTACTAAGGAGACTGCCAACACTACGCTTGTACGTGCTCTTTTAGAATGCTGATGGGCAGTGTGGGATCCTTACCAGATAGGACTGATGGAGTACATCGTAGAAGTTCAAAGAAGGGCAGCAAGTTTTGGATTACTTCGAAATACGGGGGAGAGTGTCACTGGAATGATACAGGATTTGGGGTGGACATCGCCGGCCGGTGTGGCCAAGCGGTTAAAGGCGCTACAGTCTGGAACGGCGTGACCGCTACGGTTGCAGGTTCGAATCCTGCCTCGGGCATGGATGTGTGTGATGTCCTTAGTATAGTTAGGTTTAAGTATTTCTAAGTTCTAGGGGACTGATGACCATAGAAGTTAAGTCCCATAGTGCTCAGAGCCATTTGAACCATTTGGGGTGGACATCATTAAAACAAATGCGTTTTTCGTTGCGATGGTATCTTCTGACGAAATTCCAATCAGCAAATTTCTCCTCCGAATGCAAAAATATTTTGTTGACACCGAACTACATAGGTAGAAACGATCACCACGATAAAACAAGGGAAATCAGAGCTCATGCGGAATGATATACGAGATTGGAGTAATAGAGAATTGTGAAGGTGGTTCGATGAAACCTGTGCCAGGCACTTAAATGTGATTTGCAGAGTACCCATATAGATGTAGATGTAGATGTAGATCATCAGTCACAAGTGCTCAACCGGCCGTTATAAATTCAACACCACATGAATTCAGTGTGCAACAAAAGTCATAGTGGAATGTATATCCGCTAATACTTCCTGCTGATGCTAAGCATTCTGTTATATTAGATATGCCTCTGAAGGCAGGACGGCCTAGGCACTGTGTGTTGTTCATATACAGTGTTTGCTGCCTATAATCCAGTTATCGCGTGCTTGCAAACAGGTTCACCTCAATTCTGTCCACTATTTCCCCTATAAATAGCAGCGTACAAATACCTCTTACGTTGACCCGCTCATGGAAGGCCCCATACTCGCACAGTCGCTGTTGTAGCCTCTGGAACAGTGCGTGATGTGGCTGTCGACTGTTGGGGAAATGGTCGTGATACGGAAGTGTTGTCAAGTGTCCGCACCCTCTAGCTTCACTACACAGCAAACGCATATTCCCCACTTAGAATGAGGAATAAGCTTTCACGACCAGTCTGGTGTACAACGTGCAGTGACCATTAACACACACCTATTTCAGCTTCGACAGCAGCAATGATGCAGTCTGTGTAGTGAAGTAGGAAGTAACTAGCTGCACACAGCACGTGCAGTCAACTGCAGTTCTACATGTTGAGATAGTACCTCTCACAGTAGGTGTGGGGCCCTGCATGGGGCAGACAACCGGACCATATATAACAAACATTGCACACGGAAGCGGTAGAATGCCGATGCCCTGGCTTCTCTCAGGGTCAGAATCAATAATGAAAAAAAAGGCGCCTAGCATCGCCGGGAAGAGTCAGTGAAACATTTGTCCCTAACTGAAGTTGTTCCCTATGATGTCATCTGTCACCCCTAGACGTTTACTGCAAAGACACTCCATAAGAACGATTGCAAAGCAAGTCTCTCATTCAGACATCGCATCTGAGGAGAAACAGCTATCAGCAGGATTTGGCATGGGACTGCGGCTTGTCGTAAATCTACACAGTTGCCCGTAGCTTTCGCGGGAAATGGATATGGAAGCGAAGGGTCCAGGAGGGCTAAACTAACGCCACCCAGGGTGTAAATGGCCCCATGCGACTATCGCACCACAGGATAGACATTCCGTTTGCTCGACCATACAGGATCGAACAACCGCAGGAAACAGGCTTCTTGGCAGAAGACAGTGTGATATCGGAAAAGTTCAAACAAGTAGAGTTCGTTATGCATGACAGCAAAATAGGAGAGAGATGGTCACGGATATGAAACGCAAGTTTGAGTGGCATTCATTAAAATAAAGGTGTTTCTCGTTGCCAGAGATCTTTTCACGAAATTTCAGTGTCCAACTTTCTCCCCCGAATGCGAAAACATTCTATTAACGCTCACCTACATAGGAAGAAATGATCATTGTAATAAAATAAATCAGAGCTTCGCATAGAGAGATTTAAGTGTTGTTTTCCCCAGTGCGTCGTTCGAGAGTGCAACGGTAGACAAACAGAATGACTATGATGCAGTGAACCCTCTGCCAAGTTTGAATTGCAGAGTAGTCGTCTAGATGCAGATGCGACAATGTCCATGCCGACCATTGTTACGGAAAAGTCCTAGTGCAACGGTATTTTTTTTATTGTAACTCATGTACCGAACTAAATTTGATTTAAATCGCCCATACATTCCAGAATTATGCCTCACATGTCACCCTATCCTTATGCCATTTGATTCTCATTCAGGTACGCAATGACCGTCAGCTTAAAACTAAGGAATCAACATTGACATAGTTAGTTTAGAATTATTGTCACATGTCACCACCTTTGTGTCACTTCCCCCACCCCACCTACAATGGTGGCAGTGGTGTCATTCCCCAACAGAATTTTTCCAGATGGTGAGTCATGCACCAAGTTTGGTTGAAATGGCTCCATGCCAGAGTTATGCCTACATGCTACACTTATTCCCCAATATGGTAATGGTCTCCTGATACTAAGTCGTTTGTGCGCCGATTTTGTTTGCAGTTGCTCCAGGTATACCAGAGCTATGGTGGAATTCTGTCTCTCTCTCTCTCTCTCTCTCTCTCTCTCTCTCTCTCTCTCTCCCTCTCCCTCTTTCTCTCTCTCTACACACACACACTCATACACACACACACACATACACACATCACGATAACCATTTGGACTGACCAATAATGTAAACATTTCTGACTGGTTTGATATGCCCTGGCACGAATTCCACTCGTGTGGCCAAAGCTGCATCTCAAAGTAGCACCTCAAACCTACGTCCTCAATTATTTGCTGGATGTAATCCAATTTCCGTCTTCCTGTGCAGTTTTTATCCTGTACAGCTCCTTTTAGTAGCATGGATGTTTCCTATTGTCTTAACTGTTGATCTATCATCCTGTCGCTTCTTCTCCTCACTGTTTTCCATATATACCATTCTTCGCCGGTTCTTGGGAGAAACTCCTTATTCCTTACCTTATCATTCGACCCAATTTTCAACATTCTTCTATAACAACACATCTCAAATGCTTCGATTCCTTTCTGTTCGGTTTCCCCACAGTCCATGTTTCACTACCATACAGTACAGTGCTCCAGACGTACATTCTCACAAATTTCTTGCTCCAGTTAAGGGTTATGTTGGATACTAATAGACTTCTCTTGGCCAGGAAGACATTTTTCTCTGTGCTAATCTGATTTTTATCTCCTTCTAGCAGCTCCATCCTTCATGGGTTATTTTGCTGCCTGAATTTCTTAACTTCATCTACTTCGTGATCACCAATATTGATGTTAGGTTTTGGTTGTTCTCATTTCTTCTGTTCCTCAGTACTTTCGTCTTTCTTCGATTTACTCTCAATCCATATTCTGTACTCATTAGACTGTTCATTCCATTCAGCAGATTCTTAAACTCTTCTTCGCTTTCACTGAGAATAGAAATATCATCAGCGAATCTTATCATCGTTATCTTCTCAGCTTGAATCTTAATTCCACTCTTGGACCCTTCTATTGTTTTCGCCATTGAACAGTAGGGGGCGAGAGACTACCTGTCTTACACCGTTTTTAATCCGGGCACTTCGTTCTTGGTCTCGCACTGTTATTGTTCCCTCTTGGTTCTTGTGCTTACTGTATATTACCCGTCTTTCCCTGCAGCTCATCCCTATTTTTCTCAGAATTTCGAACATGTTGTGCTATTTGACATGGTCGACGCTCTTTCCAGGTCGACAAATCCTATTAACGTATCTTGATTTTCCTTCAGTCTCTCTTCCATTATCAACCGTAACGTCAAAATTGCTACTCCGGTGCCATTATCTTTCCTGGAGCCAAACTGATCGTCACCTAACACGTCATTCATTTTCTTTTCCATTCTTCTATATATTATTCACCTCAGGAGCTTGGATGTATTAGCTGTGAAGCTGATTGTGCGATAATTCTCACCTGTCGGCACTTGCCATTTTCGGAATTGTCTGGATGACGTTTCTCCGAAAGCTAGAATATACCTATAGCTGGACTCGTACGCTCTACACATCTAAGTGAATAGTCGTTCTGTTGCCAGTTTCCCAGTGATTTTACATATTTTGATGTAACGTTGTCCATTCATTCTGCCTTATTCAGCTTAAGTCTGCCAATGATCTTTCAACTGCTAATACTGGATCCTCTATCTCTTCTATACTGACTCCTGTTTCTTCTTTTGTCACGTCCTTGAACAAGTCATCCCTCTTATAGAGGCCTTCAATGTACTCTTTCCTCCTATCCACGCTCTCCTCTACAATTGACAGTGGAATTCCCACTGCACACTTTGGTAACACCCTTGCTTTTAATTTCACTGAAAGGTAGTCTCCTCTAATTTCAATATACAGAACTCTCGAATATCATTTCGGAACAGTACCACATATTACAGACTCCTTTCTGACACAGTTGCTGACGACAGGTTGACGATAACGTAAAAGGGATCAGATGCCATATTTTTCATCCAATTGGATGAACGTGATCATCGATTCATTCTGTAAACACCTTGCAATCGGTGTGGGAAATGTCTGCGCCCTCTTTTCTCCTGCTGGAAAAATACTACTTCTAGACGAAGTGACAACGGCTACAGAGTAAGGTGGATGTACTCTCTCTTGCACTATTCGGCTTTCTCTCAAAAAAGGCACCGTAATATGGACATTTTAAGCTATAGCTACATACTCGTCCATGCTTCGAGCTGGCCCTGTAATTCACTACATGGCACTCTTTTTGTCAATGGGAATTGGTCACTGTTGCTGAGAATCTGGTCTGTTCACAACAGTTCCATCTCATGCTACAGTACCAGGGCCAAGCTAAATAGCGATGAGGTCTCACAGAGTGGATTTGGAACAGCACCCTTAACATCGCTCATTCGAAACTTGGCTCGCCCCTTTCTTCCGTGATACACTGCGGTCTCTGGAAGAAGCAAATTGGCAAGATCCATATTTTTAGACATTTGAGAAACATTTTACATGGTGTCCCAGTGCAGATTGTTAACGAAAGTAAGAGCATGTGGAGTAGGTTGCCAGATACGTCTTAAGTAATAGGACACAGTATGTTGTCCACGACGGCCAGTGTTCATTAGACACCAGGATATTCACGGTAAATGATAACAGCCAAACAGTTGCAGAATAAAGATTTATTGAAATAATTGACCACGGTTTCGGTATGTCTAAATATACCTTCATCAGAGGCAAAAATTCACCTGAATAGGAAGATGGTTCAAATGGCTCTGAGCACTATGGGACTTAAGTTCTGAGGTCATCAGTCCCCTAGAAGTTAGAACTACTTAAACCTAACTAACCTAAGGACATCACACACATCCATGACCGAGGCAGGATTCGGACCTGCGACCGTAGCGGTCACGCGGTTCCAGACTGTAGTGGCTAGAACCGCTCGGCCACTCCGGCCGGATGAATAGGAAGACATGTTTATTAGCAAAAATCCTAGCAACATAACTGAGGTAGAAGGAGAAAACACTTACAGCGTTAAGCAACCAAGAAAAATGCTAAAGTATTACAAGCACAAGAACATTTAGTCACTTACTAATATCACATCCTGCAATGGAGTTGCATAAAACAACCGTAGCAAAGGCGTCATAAGTAGTTAAAATATCATCGCCATCTGTACAGCATAATTATAAAGAGATGGTCGATGCGAAAACGGTTTTTTTTCTTTATTGTAATTTTAATCACGTCATACAAGGCGGGCTGGCAGCAGCACATTACCCTGCTCTTCAGCCTTCAGTGGTACAAAAACATGACAAATAGGTGGCACAGACAATACAAAAAAACGGCGGGCAAAAAATGTAGATACAAAAAAGAGTAAACATGAAGCCGTTCACGCTGGATGAGAAAAAACACTAACACTTGTTGACAGAGCGCACATAACACGGATGAATGCGACGGCACACGTGAACAGTGGTGGCGTGACGGCGAAAGGACACTGAACACAAAACGAAGGCACACACACACACACACACACACACACACACACACACACACACACACACACACACACGAGACACTGATGGCGATGATCTCCGGCGCGCGAATGTTCATTGAGCATGTGCGAGTCTCGAAAACGGCTCATTATCGGTACTTAGCTTGTGAACTAGCGTGAAGAGGGTATGGAAGCACTAGGGTAGACAATTTCACCGGGAGAGGTCACATTAAAACACCGGGATACATACTCACGCGCATCAAAATATCAAAGGCTGTGCTAATTTAAACCCTCTGTCTTAATAAATAAAACATATCAGAACCATTTAAAACACCCGTATACAATAGAAAGTCTCAACACCAATTTGCCTGTGTCCTAGTGTCAAGTAAGTGAAGCTTGCGCTAATGAACACTAACGAGAGAGGCCACTAGTGGTATGCACGAGAAACTCGTGCAAATTAAAGCCTGGGATACATACTAGCGGCCGGCCGGGGTGGCCGAGCGGTTCTAGGCGCTACAGTCCGGAACCGCGTGACCGCTACGGTCGCAGGTCCGAATCCTGCCTCGGGCACGGGTGTGTGGTATGTCCTTAGGTTAGTTAGGTTTAAGTAGTTCTAAGTTCTAGGGGACTGATGACCTCAGAAGTTAAGTCCCATAGTGCTGAGAGCCATTTTATAAACTAGCGAGAACAAACAAAATGTTGTTAATCGAAACCGTCTGTCGCCATGAATAAAAAACAGAACACAATCATTTAAACCACACACACACATCGAAAACCGCGAACAACAATCATGAAAAATACGTAAAATCCCAACAAGAACAGGAAAGGAGCATCGCACCAGCATCAACAGATAAGAAAACTAGCCTCTAGTCAGCCCAGACTATATTACGTTAGAGCAAGAAGTGTTTTGAAACTATACAAAAAATTATGTTTCTAAGCTGCACCTGTTCCTTAAAAATAAACCCATCTTTTCGACATAGTTGCTTGAAAATTTCTAATTCCTCGAACAGGTCCAGGTTGTAACCCTTCCTCACTTCGTGTAGCAACTCTACGTCATCCAGTTTACGTCTCGCATTTTGTAAGAGCAATAGATATTCATCAAACGTGGCATTGTACACGTTTTCCCCATTTTTAATTAGCATGTGTCCTTTATATCTTACTTTAATGGGTCTACCTGTGTGTACAACGTAATAGTTGAGGCAGTCGTTACAAGTAATTTTGTAAACTCCGGATTTAATGTCAAGTTCTTCCCGTGCCTCAGTAGTATACCAAGTTCTTCCCGTGTCCCAGTAGTATGACGTATTCGCATTGGAGCCGGCCGCGGTGGTCTCGCGGTTCTAGGCGCGCAGTTCAGAACCGTGCGACTGCTACGGTCGCAGGTTCGAATCCTGCCTCGCATCTCCTCATAATTATGCTGTACAGACGGAGGTGATATTTTAATTTTAACTACCGTTGACGCCTTTGGCACGATTGTTTTATGTATCTCCATTGTAGGGGGTGATTTTAATAAGTGACTAAATGTTTTGTGCTTGTAATACTTTGGAATTCTTCATAGTTACTTAAAGCTATAAGTGTTTTTTCCTTCTATCTCAGTTATGTTGCTAAGTTTTTTGCTCATGAAGGTGTCTTCCTGTTCAGATGTGTTTTTGCTTCTGATGAAGGTATATTTAGGTAACGAAACCGAGGTCACGCATTTCAATAAATCTTTATTCTGAAACTGTTTGCCTGTTATCATTTACCTTGAAGATTTTCAACAGTTGCTGCTTCAGCCATGTTTAAAAAGACGGACGGGGTGAGCAGCAGTTTCCGGTTGTTTACTGATGACACTGTGGTGTACGGGAAAGAGTCGTTGAGTGACTATAGGAACATACAAGATAACATCTACAAACTTTCTAGTTCGTATGATGAATGGCAGCTTCCTCTAATTGAAGAAAAATATAACTTAATGCAGATGACTGCGAAAGACAGTCCTGTAACCTACGAATATCAGATTAGTAGGTTCACAATTTTTAAATGACATTGTGCTCATTACCTTTAAGCTGCAACTTTTCTTTTAGCTGAAGTTAAAACCTTCCTCTTCTAATTGGTTCTTCACAAAGCTGGATGCCTATACCCATTATCTCTATTGAAATTTTCTGTCTGCCCTCAATAGCTCTTACCACTTCTACAGACGTAAAATTCTTTCGGCTAGCACTCGTGCGTTGTTGAAATCGGAATCGTGCCTACATTTCGTCTGATGTTCCGCTACCGCAGACTTCGCACTTTATTTAAAACGCGTGTGACTTTCGTGTTCTCCAGATTTCCCATCCGTACACTTTGCCGCACCACACGTTACTTTATAGATTCCCACAGTTTGTATCTGATCTGGAGCGTCGTTTTGCACGAAAAGTCCGTTATTTTGAATTGTTTTAAGGATGTATCTTTATACCATTTTGGCAAAGAATTTGCTTATATGATCATCAGCTCAAGAAAAGAACTTTATAGATGGAGGCGGTGGTCCCTCACTCTTCTTATTAGCGTAAGTAATACTGAAACTTCCTGTCAAATTAAAACTGTGTGCCAGACCGGGACTCGAATGTGCGACCTTTATCTTTCGCGAACACGGCGCACAACCCATAACCACGGCTATACCTCCGCCAATAGTTAATGTCCTACCTTCTGGCTTACTCTGACAAAAAGTTTCAAATCAGCGCACACTCTGCTGCAGAGAGAAAATTCTTTCTGGAAATAGTTAATACTACTTCGTCTGAAGGCCTTATGTGAACAGAAAACATCGCTCCTCCTGACCTTCAGACTTTCCTTTAAGAAATTTAACTCTAATTCCAAATTGTTACTATCTCTGATGCAGAAAGCACAGTTTGTTGCTGGGCTGGGTGGTGGCGCGAACTGGCATCTAAATGTGTATTTGTGTTTGTAGCTTTCTATACAGTATGTGACCAATTGCCAGATCTTCTACGGACTAAACCCTCTCACTGTCTCCAAGGTCAAGTAGTTTTTGAGATGAATGTCACTGTGGAATCTTCTTTACTGTGTAAGCATATAAAAAATCCACACAGTGAAGCCAACCGGGAGGCTGTAGTGGTGTATTACGCAATGCCTATTGTTCAGAATGCTTCATAAAAACGTCAGTTTCTACGGGCGACAAACCCGTACCATCACCAGACTGTTCGTAAAATTCTTCTTTATATTCAAAATAGATCGATCGTAAAACAGAATTTGATCAATTCGAACAAACCAGGAGCAATTTTATGCCCCACAATTTCCATAGCGTCTGATACTGGGTTTTTAGAAATACGCTTACAGATACTTTCACCATGCTTCATATTTCTAAAAAACACTTTCACTATTTTCAAAAGATTTTGTTTTTTCAGTTAGGTGTCCAGATTTCCTCGATAAATGACTTACTAAAAAGTAAGGGAGTTGAATAACTGAGCAGAATAACGAGAGCGAAAGTCACAGATGCAAAAAAAAAAAAGTGAAATCAGCTGTATCGGAACGCCGAGGGGAATTTAGTCTTTATACTTATTTTAACAACGGACGAATAATGGCCACAAAATATAACATAGAAGGAAGGTCAGAGAAGCGGCTCATATTAAGAGCGGAAGCAATATTAATAGAGGCTCTACATTCGTGAGTTTCTCCCATCTATGTAGTGAACACCCAACCAGTGCGTGACCAATGCAAACAATTTCCAGGAAGCCACCTCTGTGTCACAACATTAATATTTTGGTAGACATTTCCCCTCTCTTTCGCTGCCTCTCTCAACCTGCCCAGTCGCAATGACCAGTCAACACTACACTGAAAACATTTTACACAATAACTCCACTCCTGCAGAACGAGCACTACAAAACTCGATTCCGTAAGTAAACACGACACTGCTCTTCGACAGTACTGTAGCCCTGCCACTCGCAGAGCGACATTATGCACTCACTCCCATAGACACCGAAGCCACACACTCGCAGCAGGAAGCGAGTTGGGTGCAACGGGCTGCAGATACGCCATGCTCCACCGTGTAAGCGTCTCAGGCTGACGAACAATGCCTTAAAAACAGTACTTTTATGTGTACTTCCTTAGGATTCCGACAGTAATTCACAATGACTGAGCTTGTTTCACCCTAAATCCCTTCAGACAGAAATTTCTGACCTAGATACTTGACAGATCAGTGTTCGCGTACTCTTGACCTATTTATGCGAAGTGTATTGCTTATTTATTTTTATTGTTATCTGCCAGTCTTAGCTCTGGTCATCTGCAAATATCTCTGATTTCCTTTCTAAAGTTATTACCTCCCTGCACACAACTACGTCGTTTTTTTAGTAGCGTCGCAGGGCTCCAGACTTTATCCGTGAGCTAAATTTCAAAATATGGATTTTTTGTTTTGTTTTTTAGAAGTGGTAGCACAGGGTGGTTGTAATTAAACTTTCACTACCTGAGAGCGCCCCAAGAAAAACGAGTGATCATAGGACAAAGCAACTTTGTGGAAACATTTGTAAGGGAGATGCGGAAGAGAAATATCGAATAAACCACTCAAATAAACGTATTTTAATTTCCATGCGAAAAGGAAACATTTGTTGACTGTGTACTATGCGTACAGCGTGGAGAAGAACTGAGTCACGAAATTTTAACCTTGATAGCTGATGCCAGTAGAAACCAAAATTACTATTATATTGTATAGGTCGACAACGGACAATTTTTAAACGACAGAAACTCGGCGCCACGCGCTCCTATTGGCCGTGAGATTGCCCTGTTGCCGTTCGTCGGTTGACGGGCAGCGCCATAGTTGTCGGTTCACACCTTCGACCATAGATACTAGTAGACTGGCCTTGCTGTGCAGAAGCTATAGGGCTGGTGCGGCTCCAACATAAACCACATGACTGTTGGCAAAACGTGGTGGGATTTCAAATCAGCGGTCTGCCATCCTACGTTTGTATCGTATTTTCCCCACATTTAACTGACTGCCTAATGCTACCAACAAAAATTACTTTATTTGCAAAAGATTATGCCAGAACTACATTTGACCTGGATTTGTTCACAGTACCATTTATAAAATCTAACAAATACATCGAATGCCACTCTGGTGGGCAGCGGGACGACATTACTATAAAACTATCAGTTAAAGTAAAATGTCGTTATAATTCTTTTAAACAGTAAGAGTGGGCTCGTGCTAAAACTTTAAACATAGGATTCGCCGCGTTTTGAGCCCTAGTCACTTATAAAAGAAAATGGGATGTGGGAATTATGTCAACACACTCTAATAACATTCAGACTTACAGGCATTGGAAGCATACATTTCAGAAGACGAGGCATCATCTAACTAACGCCTTCCAGTGTGTGATTTACGGAGCTTTGGGCTCTTCGATTTCATATGCTCCGGAAAATCAAAAAGTGTCGGGATAGCACCACTACTTAGCCAATTCCCTCCAGTCTTAGCCCTATAAAAACATCAGGTGTAAAATTACAGACACAGTAAATATAAATTATAAATATACATTGTAAATAATAACTAACCTGTCAATACACTTCTCCTCGAAGTGCTTCGAGCAAAGGCGCGTATGTGCAGTTGGCTTACAGTTTTTCCGTTTCAGGGCCTGTATCCAAAGCTGCCTTTGGTTTTCATTCTTAGGGAACCTATGAGTAGGAACGAGAAACAGTTATACTTCTGTAACCGAATTTTCACAAAGGTTTCTCAAAAGTCGGCCGCTGTGGCCGAGCGGTTCTAGGCGCTTCAGTCCAGAACCGCGCTGCTGCAACGGTCGCAGGTTCGAATCCTGCCTCGGGCATGGATGGGTGTGATGTCCTTAGGTTAAGTTAGGTTTAAGTAGTTCTAAATCTAGGGGACTGATGACCTTAGATGTTAAGTCCCATAGTGCTTAGAGCCATTTGAACTTTCCAAAATGTAATATGAGTCTGACTTTACAGGCATTACTTTCAACACTTTAATTTACGTGATACTCTATTTCAAGTGTAAAGAACATATAAAAGTGTAAAAAAACATATAAAAGTCACTTCAGCAGATTTCAATCAATGCATCTGCACTATCATAGAAACACACGTGAAAAGTAAACCATTTACCCCAACAAAGCGCTGAGTACAGCCATAAGCGTAACACGAAACAACCATGTTTTGCCAACATTCACGTGTCTTCAGCCGAGAGATGTTAGAGCCACGAAAATGACGTCAGGGCCAGTATTATATCTATTGTGGAAGGTTCACACATACAAACTTCCCTCGCCCCGTCACTGACCCAACGTGATACGCACACGTGTCGCATAGGTCTTGCTGTTTGTCTCCACCTCCCGTCAGAGGCATTCACTCGCAAGCTTCGCTTCGGAGCAGACACGCGTCATCTGCAGCTTAGTCATGGAGTACGCATGGCGGCACAGTATTCGTTTGAAGAACAACGAGATATGGTTTTTGTTTATGGACTAGCCGACGGTAATGTACATGAAGCTCGACGGTTGTATGGGGAACGGTACCCAAAAGACGCCACCCACACCCACAAACTTATAGAGTAATTCACTGACGACTTTGTGAAACAGTTTCGTTAGCGGGATATCATGGTGATTCTGGAAGACCTCGAACGCGACGGACTACTGCATTTGAAGAGACTGTTCTGGAGGGCTTCGAGGGAGCACCTACGACAAGTACTCGAGCAGTTGAAGACGACATGGGGGTCACTCATCGGTTAGTCTGGGAGGTTTCGAGGGATGACGGCCAGCATCCATTTAGTTTGCACCCTGTCCAAAACCTAAATCCTGTGGCGGACTATGAGCGCGCTTCCAGACTGTAGCGCCTAGAACCGCTCGGTCACTACGGCCGGCCATGAGCCTAAAACTACTAACAACTGCAGTGCGCATTGTGAACATCGTTCCTGTAGAGTTGAGTAGCCATGAGGTAAATAGTTTTCCGTCTACATCGGTTCAGACAGCGGAAGTGGATACATCTTGTACTCCGGTAAACATAGGCTGTAAACTGTATATCATAAGAACAATACGCAGTTGTTCATCTTCGCTATTGTCAAACACATCTCCTCTACTGCAAGCTCTTCATTGTTACGAACGACCTGTGGGGCGGCGAAGAAGTTGTCGAATGAGTTGTTTGAATGTTCATTTCACGTAACAGACTATTGCCGATGCAACATATGTGGGACGGCGAAGAAGTCGTTGTTTAATGTTGAATGAAAGTTGAACATTGCCACCTTAAATCACGCGAGCCTGGCAACTAATTTGGTGGCCAGTCAGAAAGCGAAGGGAAACTTACTGACCTTAGTTCCCAGTCTGCACGGCCACATTCCTGTACAGCCCAGCTAAACGAAAAATATCCATAGTTCTTCACGGGATTAGGGCTGCTTCAATAAAATTTAAAGTTCCAAACAAGATTTTATTATCTTAAAGGCTCACACAAATTACTCGAAACTTCTGAAAATGCTAAAGACATTAAATATTGTTAATTCAGCCAATCGTTTAATAGTTCAGAGGCGACTTCTACAGCAAGTTCCTCCCGAATAGTTCATTACTCTAACTAACGGTGCTCTATTAATAGTTCGCAATAATGTTAAAAAAAAAAAGATTAATGCTCGCCTTAAAAGTGGAGTTAGTCACCACTTGCCACGCGGAATTATACTTCACACGGACGGCACAATAACAGTTTGTTACCGAAGTCTAAACGATCCAGGACGGTGTACAGTCCTCGCGATTTTCAATGTCCGTTTACATTGCTAAGTACGCGCATGTCACAGCCCGCTATGACGTCACCCGAGGCGAGGCGCGATCGGACGTTAAGCTCGCGTGGACTAGGCGTTGGTCTAATGCGGAGTGAGCTTCCTACTGCCTCTGCCGCTCTTTTTATATAGCTCCGGCGCGTACCGCCAAGAGAGCATCTGTTCTTTCCGTTCATATGCAGATGCCTGCGGCCTCCAAATGACCGCTATCTCAGGCACATAATCTTAAATATCACATTTAATAATAGCTTTACAAACTTCTCAATTTTTGTATACATACATCTGAGCAGTACAGAAGCACGTAGAAAATCTCAGCCCGCTAAAATTAAAACTTTACTCTCTAGAATTTTTACAATGGAACTAACGGTAGATTGTTACCTCTGAACCATAGCTTTATCAAGACTTGTATCAGCTGTTAATTATGCTACAAGACTAAAACTTGGTGTAGCTTTGTTAATTGTCCTATCTGATCATTGGTCTTAAAGAATTTGTTTTATCATTAAAATTTAAAGTACTTAATCTATAATGCTTATGTACATTTTACTCACAAAAGTAGTTTTTACTAAATTACTAAAAAACTAGAAGAGGTAACTGATTGTGGTATTTCCATTATTATTATTAGGGTGAACTGAAGCATCCTACCAATTTTCAATATTGTAGCTCTATTATTTCGCGCCTCTGATTTTTCCGAAAAACGCGGATTCTGGAATCAATTTTAGTTTTATGGTTTTGGAAACCAGCACCACTCATTAATGACTTCTTACTGCACCTTCTCACCAAATTTTGGCTTCCTAGCGTCATTATTTAGCGCCTCCTATTTTTCTTTTAA
The DNA here is from genome assembly GCF_023897955.1 of Schistocerca gregaria. Classification (NCBI taxonomy): domain Eukaryota; kingdom Metazoa; phylum Arthropoda; class Insecta; order Orthoptera; family Acrididae; genus Schistocerca; species Schistocerca gregaria. Next base: position 460,172,325 of record NC_064927.1, on the reverse strand, counting down.
AACGTGAATTTTACGTAAACTACTAATTTTATAACATTAAGATTTGTTACCTGAAACATTATTACATAGAACTATACTTTAACAAAGTTTTACACACAAATCTTAATTTTTACTTTTATGTTAAATGTGGTGCAATACTATATGCAGGCGCGTTACGATGACGTGACGCTACTAGCAGTGAACTAGGGTAAGTCCCGTGCACTCGCTCGCCTCTGTATCTTATACATGATACAGCGCTTGCTTTGCTTCATCACCCCCTTTTTAATTTTCGTGAAAATCTATTTTTGAACAAAATTAAATTTCTAAAAGAACAAACAAGCGATGGATTACTTTAGTATACCTCTTTCAACTTAAGTTGCTTCTTCTTAGGAAATTCCTTATTACTACATACACAAAATAACCATACTCATATACACATAGAAAACCTAGTACAGAAGACATTCACAAATTATTTACATACATTTACATGGAAATATAAATTTTTCAATGGTTACAAAATAGTTATTTTTTTTTTTTAAATCAGTCTCTTCCTGAAAAAGAAAATACACACGACTTTTATCACTGCAACGCACTCACATTTTTTTTTTACTATAATACTCGGCACTGTGGTGGGTGTCCTATTGTAACACTCATTTAATTTCACTGATTGACAAAATTGTGGGAGGAAATTGTATTCACTGTGGTTTGCGTCTCTACTTCCAATCTCCCTACCGCTTGTTGTCAGTCATTCATGCAGCCTGCATGTCCCTGAGAAACAGACAATACAGTCTAAGTTTCTGTTTTCAACTTATATCTAAGGTAGGACAAAGTACATTTTATAGTTTATATTCTGGCACTATTTTACTAATTGTGAAGTTGTCAGAAAGACATTTAGCACTAAGTCGTATCTGATACAATAGCTCCTACTTTCTTCTTTCATAAATAATCTTTTAGGTTCCTAAATAGTGAAAATTCTTTTAGCAAATTAATATATTAAGATCTTGCTTCAACTTAGAAAATTGAGTAACCTTTTAGTTTTAATGTACTCTGGCTTAATTATCGTATGGATTAGTTCATCAAAGAAGTCATTTGCTGACCAGCACTTTGCTTTATTGTATGAATTACTAAAGAAATTAGTTATTTTCAGTATACCGATTCCAAATTTCTGCATTTTCCAATATTTGTGTGTTTCTGTTGTCTGTTTAACTATTTATTTGCCTCAAGCAAGATTTAGCGTTTTTCACCATTTCACGAGACGTGAGGGAATTATTCTTTAATCCTACATCATTTACTTCAATTTACTTACTTCACTTCTTCACCTTATTCATTTTCTCCCTTTTCTTCCAGATTCAAAATACTTCATTTCTCCACTTCTTTCTCCCTTTTCCTTTTGTCAGCCTATTGACGTCCTGTTTCTATATATTTGGTGCGATCCTCACACCACTTCCACACATCTCCATTTATTTAATTCTAAAACGCCATTGCTTGCCTCAATGAGCATTACCTTCTTACGCTGTTTTCCTTCAGACAACCTTATTTCTAGCAACATACTACCTTCTGCATAATCTCATGGATTATTCATATTCAGACCGTACTTCGTATACTGCAAAGTGTCTTTCTTAGTTGTAGTTTCTAACCCTTTACAATTACATGAAATATTTTAATTTATTTATTTTAGCCATGTTTGCCTCTTATTGGTACTCAGACTTTTGTTTTGCCATTCACTAGGTAGATCCTTACTAAGAATACTTAAAACCTAATAGCATATATACAACATGAAGACATATGTGATTCTTACCTGTTATGATAGACCAGAAGAAGGGAATGAAACTTGAAAAGGAAATAAAGTTTCACCCAGCTGGGACTGCACGGTACGCCAAACCGTGTATCCGCCAAAGAGTGGCAGACTCCCTACAGTAATTAATTACTGTTAATTTTAAATTCCTTTAGATCCACAATATTTCTTAGACCTAGTTCTCTCTTACTCTTTGGATATTCCAAACGATAGGCATTTTCATGAGGTTTACTTACTATTCTAAATGGTCCATGATATACATGCATAAACTTTTTAGTTTCTGCAGAAATTTTCTTTGATCTTTCTTTTGTTTTGACCAGCACTAGCTCACTAATTTTAAAACTAGTGGGGGAAGCCCTTGCATCATGCCTCTTTTTCCTATCTATTTCCTTTAGGATGTGTCTCTCTTCAACCTTAGCACTTTCCTCATTCTCACTGAAAACCAAATTTTCCTGCAAGTATCCTTTATTCTTTATTACTCTAATAGGCAGTTCCCAAGTTTCATTACTACCGCCTATATGACTTCCTATAAAAGACTCTCTTATCACTTTAGAGTCAGGTAAAGTTAAAATTAAGTTGTTCTGATCAAAATTGATCTTTCCCTGGTACTTTGATAAGAAATCAGTACCAATCAACATATCAACACTTAAGCCTAGCACAATCAAACAAGGATGATCTATTACTACGTCATTTATACCAATGGGTATCAAAGCTTCGTGTTGAACTGGTCTAGAGACTTTTCCAGTAGCACCTATAATCTTTAAGCCACTTACTTTCATAACTGTTAACTTCTCTTTATTGGGTATGGTGTCAAAAAATGTTTGTGATAAAGCACTTGCTTCACTGCCACTGTCAAGCAGACAACGCACAGTGACTCCTGATATGTTTACTTTGATAACAGGGTGAGTTATTTTACATTGAACAGGTTGCTCACACACCTCGTCTAATAAATCTCGTTCTATGTTCTTCCAGCTAAAGTAATTCTGATCAGTTGCAATTACATTTACATTTACATCCTGGGGCTCATCATGCTCTATAATCTTAGCTGCTTTCTCTAATCTGTCCACTAACTTTAAATCGAAGCATCTGACGACTTTTTCTACTTTTGTTTGCTGCACATCAGCCAAACTATCCTCTACCTCTGAGCAACTGCGTCCCTGCGCAATATTGCTGTTCATAAGAATGTCGTCACCTTCAACCATTTGTGGCACGTTTACACAGCTACTAGATTCTTTCACCTCGTTACTATTTCTACCCCCTTCATTCATCATTTCCTCCTCTCTAAAGTTTTGCAGTACTGATTCTACTTCTGCTACTTCTACTTCAGCTTTTAGATTGCCATTTTCATCGAAGATGTAAGCTTTTACTTCATCATTATTCCCATCAGACTCAAACCCATTATCTATTTCTTCCCCATTATCTACCTTGAGTTCCTGTTCTTCCTTGACCCATTTTTCTAGTGTATCCAAAATACTATCCACTATTTTGTGAGAGTGGCTTAACACATCACTGGTATTATCTGTATTTATTTCGTCATCCATGTTGTCTGTCTGTGTATGTTGGCTGATTGTCTGTGTTTCCGTTACTGGCTGTGTTACTGTTACCGCCTGGTGAGCGCCAGTTTCCTCATAGACGGGATTTAGTTTCCCACACGCGGCCTGTTGTGTTCATCTGTGACACCACTAGATATAGTAGCATCATGACTCCCTTCTTGTCTTAATGGCATAGGATTTACTTCTCCACTTTCGTCATAGTAGGTGTTACGAAAGCGTGGTGAGTATCTACCCCCTCTTCCTCTGCCACGGCTTTGGTTTCGATAGTTTGTTTTGGTGTGCCTAACTTCCATATTTCTAACGTTCACGTTTCCATTATTTTGTACGTGATTGTTAGAAGATTTGTTATTCTGCTGCACCTGCTCCTCAGCAGCAGCTACTCTTTCCACTCTTTCCAGATATTCAATAAATTTGTCTATATTATCTCTAGGGGCGGAAATGATCCTCTTCTGCCAGTACCACGGCAGCTTACCTTCTAAACCCATAATGATCATATCTGGCTTCATCTTTTCTGTCAAATGTGACAGTCTTGAAACCCACTTCCTAGCGAAATCCTTTACTGATTCACGCCCTGGGAAAAACTTCTTACCACTCCAGAATTCCCTTAACACATCATTTTGTTTGTTATGTGACCAGTATTCGTTGAGAAATGCAGACTTAAATTCAGATAAAGTTTTACATTTGATCATTACATCCGCTGACCATCGCAAAGCATCACCTGACAAATGACTTCTTATAAATGAAATTTTTTCTCTTTCTGACCACGTGTTGGGGAGAACATCCTCAAAGTCATTCCAAAATTCAAGAGGGTGAATGTACTTATCAGGATCAAAGCGCAAAAACTGTCGACACCCTATAAAAGCGGCGTCAACTGAAGTCACATGCTGTACAGTAGAATGACTAGAATTAACAGAGGTTACTCTATTTTCTAGGTTAGCAATGTTAGTATTTAATTCCTCTACTTGTGACTCTACTGCTTCTATCCTGGCAGAACATCTTTGTTCCACTGCACCACGAATTTCGGTACAGGTTTCTTTTACTTTCTCAATGTTTTTCTGACAAGTATCTACTTTAATTTGTACCTCTTTAACTTTGTCAGAGCAAAGTTTGGACTCGTTGCTCAATCTTTCGGACAACCTCACTTCCAAAAGTTCATCTGCCTCTTGATAATTTTTTTGAATTTGATCTATTTCACATTTGAAAGTACTATACATTTTAGTTAACTGTTGCCCTACTTTTACTTGAATGTCATGATGAATAGCATCTATCTTATAATTCAAACTATTCCATTTTGATTGCAGTTCTTCTTTTAGTTCTTTATTACTATCCTCAATTTTATTTTCCAACCCTTTATTACTAACCTCAATTTTATTCTCCAACTCTTTATTACTATTTTCAATTTTAGCCTCAATTTTATTTTGGTTTGATTCGAGTTTGGCAAACAGTATTTGCATCCAATCCGGAGCTTCTACCTTGATACTTTGTATCTCTTGACTTGACTGAGCTGGAGATATATTGAGCTCAGTTTCACTACCTGACAAAGTTAGCAACTCTACTGGCTCCCTTTTGACTTCTATTTCACTTATTGATTGCATCCCTGCACTCTCATTTAAATTAAAGTCATAATTTACTGGTGACAAATTACGTTCTAGTTCAATATTTGAGGGATTAATGGAACCATCCTCATTAAACTCAATTCCTGATCGTGAGGATTCTTGGTCAGAGACCGGTTCCCTTCTGAAATGTACACTACTTTCCATATCTTTTAGTTTGTTAGCAGCAGTTAATAAATATTTTAAAAGTCTTTGACTTAACTTAAATGCTTGATTTCGACGAATGATGTCGTCGCGGTGTACCAGCAATCGTGATGCGACGCGTCGCGACGTATTGAAGGCAGCGGCAGCAGCTGTAGCGTCGAGTACCGCCACAGGAATCGCCTACTGCAATAGCTCCAGGGGGGGGCAGCAAGGCACCGTTGACCGCTCGGCGCAGCCGGCAGCTGTCTCGCAGATCAGCGCAGCTCCGCGATGACGCACCGTCTTCCTTTAGTCTCAGCGCCGTCGGCAGCCGCGATCCAGCATCGTCGCCTTCCTCACCATCGTCACTAACCAACGTACAGCGGTAGACACTTATTGTTTATACACTACACCCGCCTTTACTGGTAACACTGTTCCCACACTAGTTCAATTCAGTGTCCTGTTATTGCCTACCGAGTTCGTTAATTTATACCAATCGCTTTCACACATCGAGCACTTTTATTTGCTTTTAATTCAGTTTTCCCGGCCGATAAGCACCATATGTGGGGCGGCGAAGAAGTTGTCGAATGAGTTGTTTGAATGTTCATTTCACGTAACAGACTATTGCCGATGCAACATATGTGGGACGGCGAAGAAGTCGTTGTTTAATGTTGAATGAAAGTTGAACATTGCCACCTTAAATCACGCGAGCCTGGCAACTAATTTGGTGGCCAGTCAGAAAGCGAAGGGAAACTTACTGACCTTAGTTCCCAGTCTGCACGGCCACATTCCTGTACAGCCCAGCTAAACGAAAAATATCCATAGTTCTTCACGGGATTAGGGCTGCTTCAATAAAATTTAAAGTTCCAAACAAGATTTTATTATCTTAAAGGCTCACACAAATTACTCGAAACTTCTGAAAATGCTAAAGACATTAAATATTGTTAATTCAGCCAATCGTTTAATAGTTCAGAGGCGACTTCTACAGCAAGTTCCTCCCGAATAGTTCATTACTCTAACTAACGGTGCTCTATTAATAGTTCGCAATAATGTTAAAAAAAAAAAAGATTAATGCTCGCCTTAAAAGTGGAGTTAGTCACCACTTGCCACGCGGAATTATACTTCACACGGACGGCACAATAACAGTTTGTTACCGAAGTCTAAACGATCCAGGACGGTGTACAGTCCTCGCGATTTTCAATGTCCGTTTACATTGCTAAGTACGCGCATGTCACAGCCCGCTATGACGTCACCCGAGGCGAGGCGCGATCGGACGTTAAGCTCGCGTGGACTAGGCGTTGGTCTAATGCGGAGTGAGCTTCCTACTGCCTCTGCCGCTCTTTTTATATAGCTCCGGCGCGTACCGCCAAGAGAGCATCTGTTCTTTCCGTTCATATGCAGATGCCTGCGGCCTCCAAATGACCGCTATCTCAGGCACATAATCTTAAATATCACATTTAATAATAGCTTTACAAACTTCTCAATTTTTGTATACATACATCTGAGCAGTACAGAAGCACGTAGAAAATCTCAGCCCGCTAAAATTAAAACTTTACTCTCTAGAATTTTTACAATGGAACTAACGGTAGATTGTTACCTCTGAACCATAGCTTTATCAAGACTTGTATCAGCTGTTAATTATGCTACAAGACTAAAACTTGGTGTAGCTTTGTTAATTGTCCTATCTGATCATTGGTCTTAAAGAATTTGTTTTATCATTAAAATTTAAAGTACTTAATCTATAATGCTTATGTACATTTTACTCACAAAAGTAGTTTTTACTAAATTACTAAAAAACTAGAAGAGGTAACTGATTGTGGTATTTCCATTATTATTATTAGGGTGAACTGAAGCATCCTACCAATTTTCAATATTGTAGCTCTATTATTTCGCGCCTCTGATTTTTCCGAAAAACGCGGATTCTGGAATCAATTTTAGTTTTATGGTTTTGGAAACCAGCACCACTCATTAATGACTTCTTACTGCACCTTCTCACCAAATTTTGGCTTCCTAGCGTCATTATTTAGCGCCTCCTATTTTTCTTTTAAAACGTGAATTTTACGTAAACTACTAATTTTATAACATTAAGATTTGTTACCTGAAACATTATTACATAGAACTATACTTTAACAAAGTTTTACACACAAATCTTAATTTTTACTTTTATGTTAAATGTGGTGCAATACTATATGCAGGCGCGTTACGATGACGTGACGCTACTAGCAGTGAACTAGGGTAAGTCCCGTGCACTCGCTCGCCTCTGTATCTTATACATGATACAGCGCTTGCTTTGCTTCAGACCTACAGAATGCCAGGTGTCATCCGTTGAAACTAAACAACTTGCCTATTTTCCAGCAGGATAGGTAAGTCGTTGGATACGTGGTTGACGGATGATGGAGAACCAACCCATCTTCTCCGAATTCCCCGATAACACCTCACACAGACATTCAGTGGGCAATGGATTGCTCGGGTAGGTTCAGCTCTTTGGCCAGCTCGTTTCACCTATCTTAATACCAAGGACTTTTGGTTGTGAGGACACTTTAAATCTTTGGTGTGTGCAAGCCTCATTAATGATGTACAGACACTACAACAACGTGTCATCAATGCCTTTCAGCGCATCCCTGCCCAAATTGGAGTTGTTTTTTTTTAGAAAGTGTGTGATTTCCTAAGACGTCGGACAGAAGCATGCCTTGCAATGAATGGATATCATATTGAGCACCAACTTTAGTGATTGCTCACAAGCACGCGTCGTATGGAATAGCAAGCAGGTTACATTAGCTCTGGTATTTCACTGTAACTGAATAATGTGCTCTCTTTCGTTTACTGTGTTCTGTAGGACGTTCGTAATAGCAAGAGGCTGCAGTAGAAGAGAAATACAGTATTTTGCAGTAACTAAGATGCACAAGTTCTCATAGCTTACAATGTATACACGTTTACAGGAGATTTTTAATTGTTTTGCTCCATTCGTCTGAAAACGTGGAATGCTTTTTCTTAACGCCCCGTATACGTTGAACTACAGCGCTCCTACCAGTTTGTCTCGCAATGTCCAAGACATATCTTCATTTTGACGATGCCTCTCCATTAAGAACGACATACTGAATTCTGTTCATATCAGAGAAATCACACTGCGTGTCAATTCGCATATTTCGTATACACGTTCATTGTTTTGCCAGGTAACAATGTGGCGCTGTCTCGGAGAGCTAACTAAATGTGAAATCGCGCATTGGCCAACAAATTAAGTACTACATCGGAGGCCCGCTGACAGATCAAAATGCAAAATACCTTTTCGTGTGGAGTGCACGTATAAGTGCTGTTTGTCGCTCCAAAGAGTAATAGACTAATCCCGTAGCTTGGGGTGCGCTTGGTAACACGTCTCTGCAGTTCTGCCTATGTGCAAGGGGATTGGACAACAAGCCTATCCTCCCCCCCCCCCCCCCCCACCGCCTCTCCAAATTCTCGTTCTCACCGAGATGGGGGCTGCAAGAGGCCAATCGCTGCTCTTCCTTCGCCCTCCCCCCTCCAGCAAGCCACTGGTAGCCCGGTCTCCATCATAAACGCATCAACCGGCTCTCAGCGTCTTGATTGCCTCTGAACCATGTTAGAGTTGGAGGAGCACGAAGAACCGAAGTGGAAAATTGATCTGAAGAGTAGCCGGGGGGCAGGGTAGTGCTCTGTGCGTTACGCACAAAGACGTGCCTCTGCCTTATTCACAACGGTGCCAGCTGTCTCTAAAGCCAAGTACTGTCAATCCTACAAATTAGGGAAAGTCTCAAAAAGAAGTAAATGTTGGAATGCGAAAAAGACATTGCCATGTATGATGAGCGTGTTTTTGTGTACTTTGTACACAAACGTATAATTGACAGGCAGTTAAATAATCTGTGTGGTTTAAGAGTCATTATTTACAGCACTGGATGGTGCAGTAGAGGCAGGTACAGCTCCAGGTAAATGTAGCCTGATGGATAAATATTCGCTCTTTAGCTGATCATAGTGCCAACAATCCACTTCAACAATCCACCCAATAACGGCTGCAGGTACCGCTGATAGATGTTACGTACTTCGAGGAATAAGACTCATATCTGATCAAAACTACGTTTCCCAAAGCGGTGGAGTATTTCATCATAGTTTACTGTTTGAAGAATGTTTCGCGAAGGTGTTAAGTGTACAAAGCAACCAGTGGGAAATGTATTGCTCATTACTGGTCACTACAGGTGTAATGGAATTTAATAATGTATTAACGCCTGTGTAGTATGTTTTCCGCTGCAGATGTTGTCGTAGTGGAACGTAAGATTTGTGTATGAAGTTATTAATTGACATAAGTTAGGAATGCTCATAGCATTATTGTAACAGGATGTGCATGAAGTCACAAAAAAAAAAACAAGCGACGAAGACAGTGATCCCCATCTATAGTGGATGTCTGTGTGCCGGTCAAAGACACTCATAGTACGTAGTTACCATTTTGTAACTACGGAAGAAACGATTCGTCACTAGCACAGAAAAGAATTTACTTTCCGAGTCTGAACCTACACTCCATATTTCAGAGTTGAGGTGAAGAACAAATCTCTTTAGAACTAGTGCAAGGAACGGTGAGAGTCCGGTTGTACCGTTCAGTACTCGTGTGTGATCCAGACAGATATCCGTTGGTCATCTCTTGACAGTTTTACATTAGCATACAAAAAACCAGTGTTGTAAATATTTTTATACGCTGGTTGTATGATAACATGTTCTTTGAATTTTTATAAGTAAGATAGGATTTTTGCCCGTATGTGGACCGACAATTTTGAAATTTTTCGTGTACTGAAACGCACTTTCGGCAACTGTTTCTTAAAAATTTAAATATAATACTTACATTGGTCACGAATCTGTGTGGCGCTCTTTAAAGATGCATTGCACGGTTACGCCGCGTAGCTTGAGCGAGACTTCCTCCCAGCACAGACGGTGGCGCTGGTCATTGCTTATACGCTACTTCAACAGTTGTAGTCTAACTATACAGGGTGAGTCAGAAGGAAAGATACATGCTTTGAGAGGTGGTAGTATTAGTAATTCTGAACAAAAAACTTCACATGGACAAATGTCTTATTCCGAATAGTTTCCGAGATGCAACACATTTAATATCACGTTTTTACGTTTTCCTCGAATAACTCGAAAAGCACATCCTTCGGAGGAAACGGGTCGCAGTACCAAATTAAGCTATATCAAGTTTCCTACAAAAATATGCTGTTCATTTTTTTCCATAGGTGGTAATAAATTGCGCGGAGAGAAAGAGAAAATGTTGACAATCTCGCGCGACGCGCAAGCACTAAAGCATATGCAGTTTATATTGGCCAAGTTGAGCCAGTTGATAGACACAAGTGGCCTATATTAAATTGTTCATCCCAACTTCCTCTACACTACCTGTGGCACGCTGTAAATAACGACAGTGTTTGGGTAGTATCGAAAACAAACAACAATGTACACTAAACGTATCTACGAAAGCATTCGGAATATTGCATTGTCCATATGAAGTTTTTTTGTTTAGAACACACTTGACCTCTTAACCACAAACAATCCAGAGCTAATGGAGAGCATCATGACTGATACAGGGATTAGTGATCACAAGGTCGTTGTAGCTAGGCTCAATACCGTTTCTTCCAAATCCACCAGAAACAAACGCAAAATAATTTTATTTAAAAAAGCGGATAAAGTGTCACTAGAAGCCTTCCTAAGAGACAATCTCCATTCCTTCCGAACTGACTACGCAAATGTAGACGAGATGTGGCACAAATTCAAAGATATAATAGCAACAGCAATTGAGATATTTATACCTCATAAATTGGTAAGAGATGGAACTGATTCCCCATGGTACACAAAACAGGTCCGAACGCTGTTGCAGAGGAAACGGAAAAAGCTTGCGAAGTTCAGAAGAACGAGAAATCCTGAAGATCGTCTAAAATTTACAGACGCGCGAAATTTGGCACTGACTTCATTGCGAGATGCCTTTAATAGGTTCCACAACGAAACATTGTCTCAAAAATTTGGTAGAAAATCCGAAGGAATTCTGGTCGTATGTAAAGTACACAAGCGGCAAGACGCAGTGAATACCTTCGCTGCGCAGTGCCGATGGTACTGTTATCGACGACTCTGCCGCCAAAGCGGAGTTATTGAACGCAGTTTTCCTAAATTCCTTCACCAGGGAAGACGAATGGAATATACCAGAATTTGAAACACGAACAGCTGCTAGCAAGAGTTTCTTAGAAGTAGATACCTTAGGGGTTGCAAAGCAAAAATCGCTTGATACAGGCAAGCCTCCAGATCCAGATTGTATACCGATTAGGTTCCTTTCAGATTACGCTGATACAATAGCTCCCTACTTAGCACTCATATACAACCGCTCGATCACCGATAGATCTGTACCTACAGATTGTAAAATTGCGCAGGTCGCACCAGTATTTAAGAACGGTAGTGGGAGTAATCTATCGAACTACAGACCTCTATCATTGACGTCGGTTTGCAGTAGGGTTTTGAGCATATACTGTATTCAAAAATTATGAATCACCTCAAAGGGAACGATCTATTGATGCGTAATCAGCATGGTTTCAGAAATCGTTCTTGTGCAATGCTGCTATCTCTTTATTCGCACAAAGTAATGGCCACTATCGACAGGGGATCTCAAGTTGATTCCGTATTTCTAGATTTCCGGAAAGCTTTTGACACCGTTCTTCACAAGCGACTTCTAATCAAGCTGCAGGCCTATGGGGTATCGTCTCAGTTGTGCGACTGGATTCGTGATTTCCTGTCAGGAAGGTCGCAGTTCGTAGTAATAGACGGCAAATCATCGAGTAAAACTGAAGTGATATCACGTGTTCCCCAGGGAAGCATCCTGGGACCTATGCTGTTCCTGATCTATATAAATGACCTGGGTGACAATCTGAGCAGTTCTTAGGTTGTTCGCAGATGATGCTGTAATTTACCGTCTAGTAAGGTCATCCGAAGACCAGTATCAGTTGCAAAGCGATTTAGAAAAGATTGCTGTATGGTGTGTCAGGTGGCAGTTGACGCTAAATAACGAAAAGTGTGAGATGATCCACATGAGTTCCAAAAGAAATCCGTTGGAATTCGATTACTCGACAAATAGTAAAATTCTCAAGGCTGTCAATTCAACTAAGTAACTGGGTGTAAAAATTACGAACAACTTCAGTTGGAAAGACCACATAGATAATATTGTGGGGAATGCGAGCCAAATGTTGCGTTTCATTGGCAGGACACTTAGAAGATGCAACAAGTCCACTAAAGAGACAGTTTACACTACACTCGTTCGTCCACTGTTAGAATATTGCTGCGCGGTGTGGGATCCTTACCAGATGGGCCTGACGGAGGACATCGAAAGGGTGCAAAAAAGGGCAGCTCGTTTTGTATTATCACGTAATGGGGGAGAGAGTGTGGCAGGTATGATACGCGAGTTGGGAAGAAACTCATTAAAGCAAAGACGTTCTTCGTCGCGGGGAGATCTATTTACGAAATTTCAGTCAGCAACTTTCTCTTCCGAATGCGAAAATATTTTGTTGAGCCCAACCTACATAGGTAGAAGGATCATCAAAATAAAATAAGAGAAATCAGAGCTCGAACAGAGAGGTTTAGTTGTTCGTTTTTCCCGCGCGCTGTTTGGGAGTGGAATGCTAGGGAGATAGTATGATTGTGGTTCGATGAACCTTCTGCCAAGCACTTAAATGTGAACTGCAGAGTAATAATGTAGATGTAGATGTACTTTCACCCGTCAGAACCATTTACCTTCGCTCGTGGCTCACCCAGTATAACTAATGCACATGTACATACATACTCCGCAAGGAACAGCATGGTGCGTGGCTGTGGCTACCCTGTACCACTACTAGTTGTTTCCTTTACTGCTGTCAGCTGGTGGTCTCGCGGTCGCGTTCTCGCTTCCCGAGCACGGGGTCCCGGTTTCGATTCCCGGCGAGTTCAGGGACTTTCACCTGCCGGGAGATGACTGTGTGTTTGTGTTGTCCTCATCATTTCGTCATCATTCATGGAAGTGGCGAGTTTGGACTAAGCAAAGGTTGGGAATTTGTACGGGCGCTGATAACCGCGCAGTTGAGCGCCCCCCAAAACAAAAATCATCATCATGGTTTGCTGTTCAAAATGGTTCAAATGGTTCTGAGCACTATGGGACTTAACTTCTGAGGTCATCAGTCCCAAAGAACATAGAACTACTTAAACCTAGCCAACCTAAGGACATCACACACATCCATGCCCGAGGCAGGATTCGAACCTGCGACCGTAGCGGCCACGCGGTTCCAGACTGTAGCGCCTAGAACCGCTCGGCCACTCCAGCCCGCGTTTGCTGTTCCGCTCGCAAATAGAGTGAGGGAAAAATGACTATCTATATGCCGCCGCAGCCGTAATCTCTCTAACCTTATCTTCATGGTCCTCATGTGAAATGTACGTTGGCGGCAGTAGAGTCTTTCTGGAGTCAGCTTCACATGCCTGTTCGCCGCCCGGGATAGCCGCGCGGTCTGGGGCGCCTTGTCACGGCCCTTGCGGCTTCCCCCGTCGGAGGTTCGAGTCCTCCCTCGCGCATTGGTGTGTGTGCTGTCCTTTGCGTCAGTTAGATTAAGTAGTGTGTAAGATTAGGAACCGATCACCTCTGCAGTTTGTTCCCGTCAGACCTTACCGCAAATTTCTAATGTCGGTTCTATAAATTTTCTCTACAGTGCTTCTAGACAAGAACGTCACCTCCCCTCCAGTGATTCCTATGTGAATTCCCGAAGCATCTCCGTAATAACTGCGTGTTGTTCCAATCGACTGGTAACTAATCTAGTGTCCCGCCTCTGAATTGTTTTCGTATCTTCTTTTAATGCCACGTGGTACGGATCTCAAACACTGTGACAGCACTCAACAGTGGGTTGCACTGGTGTCCTGTATGCGGTTTCCTTTACAGATGAATCACACTTTATTAAAATTCTCCCAACAGACCGAAGTCGACAATTCGTCTTCCCTACCATAATCCTTGCATGCCTATTTCATTCCATATTGCTTAGCAACGTAGACATTAAATCGACGCGACTGTGTCAAGTTGCACACTACTAATGCTGTACTCGAAGAATATCTGTTTATTTTTCCTACCCATCTGCATTGATTTTTCTAAATTTAGGGCTACCTGCCATTCATCGCGCCAACTACGAATTTTGTCTAAATCCTCTTGTGTTCTCCTACAGTTTCTCAACGACGACACCTTCCCACACACCACAGCATCATCAGCAAACAGGCACAGACTGCTGCATACCCTGTCCGCCAGACCATTTACGAATATACGAAATAATAGCCGTCCTATCACTCTTACGTGGGACACTGCTGCTGATATTCGTGTCCCTGAAAACACTTGCCGTCGAGGAAAACATAGTGGGTTCTGTTACTTAGGAATTCTTCAAGCCAGTCACATATTTGGGAACCAATTCCAACTGATTGTACCTTCGTAAACATTCGGCAGTGTGGCACCACGTCAGGTGCCTTACGGAAATCTAGCAACGTGAAATCCGCCTACTGCCCTTGTTCCATGATTCGCAGGATCTCAAGAGAGTTTCGCACTAGCGATGCATCCTAAAGCCGTACTGATTTGTGCACTGACACTCTTCCTAAATGTTACTAAATGGTTCAGACTGCTCTGAGCACTATGGGACTTAACATTTGAGGTCATCAGTCAAAATAGTTCAAATGGATCTGCGCAGTATGGGATTGAACATCTGAGGTCATCAGTCCAACAGGCCGGGTTGTCCGAGCGGTTCTAGGCGCTACAGTCTGGAACCGCGCAATCGCTACGGTCGCAGGTTCGAATCCTGCCTCGGGCATGGATGTGTGATGTCCTTAGGTAGTTAGGTTTAAGTAGTTCTAAGTTCTAGGTGAGTGATGACCTCAGAAGTTGAGTCCCATACTGCTCAGAGCCATTTGTACCATCAGCCCAAATGGTTCAAATGGCTCTGAGCAATATGGGACAATCAGTGTGACCCAGGTAAGCTAAAAGTTTGGGCACCCTTGCTGTAGAGTACTCTTTGTAAAACCAAATTGAGATTTCACCAGGAACTAAGGACTTATTTGCTTTCAATCCTGTCAGTTGTTTCTCTACAAAGGAGATGCTTCTAGTTTATACATCAAACGGAAGTCTGTGCGATGGTCAAGCGACGGTATGTTTGTGCGATT
This sequence comes from Schistocerca gregaria, assembly GCF_023897955.1. Taxonomy (NCBI): domain Eukaryota; kingdom Metazoa; phylum Arthropoda; class Insecta; order Orthoptera; family Acrididae; genus Schistocerca; species Schistocerca gregaria. The sequence continues at coordinate 460,157,074 of NC_064927.1, read as the reverse complement.
CTCCTGTGCGTATAATTTCTTAAACGCGAAATTTAAAATTTCCGGTTTATTTTTGCTATCTTCTACTGCCACATCAGACTGGTCAACAAGTGACTAGGTAGAAGCCTTAGACCCACTTATCGAATTTACGTAGGACCAGAATTTTCTCGTGCTCTCGACAAGATCTATTCCTAAGATGTGACGGCGGCAGTTGTTGTAAGCTTCGAACATCGATTTCTTTACAGACTCACGCATTTTACTAATTTTTGCCTGTCGTCATTTCCGTGTCCTCTTTTGTACCGTTACCGGTTATTTTACATATTAGTAATGAGAGTATTTGACGTCTACATCAAAGTCTCATATGTTTCTATTTAAAATGGTACACATTTCTGTATCCGAAAGAGATGTGTTCTTAAATGTTGTTCTTGAGGAACTGAATATTATAAAAGTTTGCGTTTATGTAAATTTGTAACATTACACTAGTTACTATCGTGTGTTTACAATAGATGGTCAGCTGATGTGTTAAATCCGAAACGCGTCATGACGGTCAATAAATAAATTCAGAGGAAAGAAAGGAGTGTTTTTAAGCAACTGCACAGCCTTTTTAAATTATTTCCAATAACTAGATCCAGACATTGGCAGATGAATTAGCAAATTGAGCCGGCCTGAGTTTCTATGATCCTTCACTTGAACGATTAAATCGGATAACTAATGCATATAATTGACACGAATCTAAAAAAAAAAAAAAGAAAGAAATATATGGCACTACTTGACCAAAAGAAGATGCAGGTTGGTAAGGCACATCTTGAGGCATCATGGAATAGCTAAGTTGAGAGTCGAGGAAAATGGTAGAGGGGGGCCAATGCTTGACTAGAGTAAACACATTCAAGGAGAGGTGGGTTGCAGTAATACTACAAAGAAGCTTGCACAGGTCAGACTCTGTTGGCGAGCTGCATCAATACAGGGAGCGAAAGGCTATTTACAACTTGTACTTAAGCCAGAGGGCATTAATAAGAGTGGAGGGGCGTGAACAGGAAGCAGTTATTGAGAACTGAGACAGGATTGTAGGCTATCCCCGATGTTATTCAATCTGTGCATTGAGGAAGCAGTAAAACTGGGAGAAAGGATTAAAGTTTAGATAGAAAAAATAAAAATGTTGAAGTTTGCCGGTGACATTGTAATTCCGTCAGAGATAGCAAAGGACTTGGAAGAGCAACTGAAAAGAATGGACAGTTTCTTGAAAGGATAGTATAAGATGAACAGAAAAGCAAAAAAAAAAAAAAAAATGGTAGTGGAATGTAGTCAAATTAAATCAGGTGATGGTGACGGAGTTAGATTAAGAAACGAGAGACTTGAAGTAGAACATGAGTTTTGTTATTTGGGTAGTAAAATAACTGAGGATGGCCGAAGTAGAGAGGATATAAAATGTAGATTGGCATCGGCAAGAATAACGTTTATGAAGGAGATAAGTTTGTTTCTGAAAGTATTTGTACGAAGTGTAGCCATGTATGGAAGTGAAACATGGACGATGAATAGTTTAGATAAAACGAGAGTGTTGCTACAGAAGAATGCTGAGCATTAGAGCGACAGATCACAAAACTGATGAGGAAGTACTGACTAGAATTGCGGAGAAAAGAAATTTATGACACAATCTGGCTAGAAGAAGGGATGGGTTGATAGGATTCATCCTAAGACATCAAGGGATCGCCATTTTATTGCTGAAGGGGAAGTGTATGTGTGTGTGTGTGGGGGGGGGGGGGGGGTTAAAAAGCGTAGAGGTAGGCCAAGCAATGAAAACAGTAAGCAGATCCCGAAAGATGTTATGTTGCAGTAGTTTTTCGGAGGCAAAGATGCTTACACAGGATAGAGTAGCTTGGAGAGCTGTATCAAACCAGTCTTTGGACTGAAGACAACAACAATAACAACAACAATGCGTAGATACAAGTATCTCAAACATCTAAATACTTCATCAACAGCATTAACAACGTTTGCTAAGCTATTCCATTATTGTTGATAAAAACTGCCAATGGTCTTGACGCAAAGGTAACACCGGTTCCCGTCACATCACCGAAGTTAATCGCTGCCTGGCTTGGGTAGCTCTTGGATGGATGACGTCCGGCCAACCGATTGCTGTTGGCAAGCGGTGTGCAGCCAGCCTTTATGAGGCCAATTGAGGAGATACTTGATGGGGAAGTAGTAGCACAGGTCACGGAAACTGTCAACGACCTGGAGGACGGTGCGCTGACCACATACCCCTCCATATCCGCATATATGACGCCTGCGTGAGCTGAGGATGACACGGCGGTCGGTCGATACCGTTGGGCCTTCAAGGCATCGGACGGAGTTTAGTTTAGCTGATAAAAATTACGTGTGAACTACCGAAGTACCGCTGCGGTAGAAAATGGTATTAACATCTGCGCGTGCACCTTCTCCTCAGTGCCGGCCGCTGTGGCCGAGCGGTTCCAGGCGCTACTGTCTGGAACCGCGCGACCTCTACGGTCGCAGGTTCGGATCCTGCCTCGAGCATCGATGTGCGTGATGTCCTTAGGTTACTTAGGTTTAAGTAGTTCTAAGTTCTAGGGGACTGATGACCTCAGATGTTAAGTCCCATACTGCTCTGAGCCATTTGAACCATTTTTGAACTTCTCCTCAGTCTAAAGCGAAATACATTTTTACAAAGTGATGCATCGTCAACCAGAATTTTTGACAACGTACATTAAACAGCGAATACCCAGCAAGATAATCTGCACTTTTGGCAGCCATATTTAATTATTTTTAGAAAAGATGGACTTACACTATATCATAGATACAGCATTTCGAGAATATCGTCGTAAATAATTTTCCGTTTCTTGCAGTACACACACAGTAACTGGGCCTTCACAACTGCAATAAATCAGTCATAATTTTGTGTTTTCAGTTTAAGGAACAAAATCATAAGATAGCTTGTAAAATTCTTGATTGAAATGATCTCAAATGGAATGATCAGATTACACAAGCAACGGGTAAGGCGAACTCTAGATTGCGGTTTATTGGTAGAATCCTGAAGCGATGCAGTCCTTCGACAAAGGAAATAGCTTAAAATACGTTAGTTCATCCAGTCATAGACTACTGTTCGTCTGCATGGGACCCTTACCAGTTGGGTCTGATTCAAGAGATTGAGAAGTCCAAAGAAGAGCAGCAAGATTCGTGAATGGTACATTTAGCCATCGCGAGAGCGTTACAAATCTCATAGAAAGTTTGAAGTGGGACACACTTGCAGGTAGATGACTGGCTAAACGGAAGGGGCTGCTCACTAAATTCCGAAATCCAATCTTCGCCGAGGATGTAGAGCATATATTATTACCACCAACTTTCAAATCGCGTAATGATCACCATTCAAAGATAACGGAAATAAGAGCTCGTACTGAGGCGTTCAGACAGTCGTTTTTCCCTCGCGCGAGTGTAACAGAGAGAGGGGGGGGGGGGGGGATCTTACTTTGGCGCAATTGTGCCCTCCGCCACACACCGCTTGGTGGCTAGTGCAGTATGTATGTAGATGTAGATTCTTAACTTACGTGACGGAAGAAATTATTGTGTTTATGTGGTAGTCGTCTGATGAAATACTTTGGCACTGGGCTTATCTGATAGCTCATTGTTTCAGATGTTACTCTCAATATCTTAAAGTTTATAACCACCTACGTGACCGATTCTTCTACATTCCGAGGGAGATATCGACGTCAGCCGCAACTGGGCTATGAAATAATTCAATGGTGGAAGCTAAATATTTGTACCAGACTGCCACTCTAAATCGATTTTCCCGCTTTAGCACTCATGTCCAACAGAACAGACACCACACATATATGATACATCTGTACGTTTGACGCTACGATGTCCTCAGTGTGTGCCAATCTCTTGCCGTAATACAGGAAAGCCCATGGTTCAGATGAGGTAAATGGGCAAAGACGCTACCCAGTTGTGTGGTGCAATAAGTTAAAAATTTGTTTCGGATGCAAAGAGTGCTCGGATAGCCGAAGTGGTTAAGACGACTGCTCGCATAAAGCGGGAAATCCAGGTTTGAGTACCCACTTTAACTTTCGCCATTGAATTATTTCAGTGCCGTGTTGCGGCTAACGTCAGGTACGTTTGCAGCAGTATGCCATTCCACTCCTCTGTCTGCTATCCACTTCATTTCTGCATATGTAGTGCATCCCACGTGACTCATTATCTGCTGAATGTATGACGTCTCCGGTCGCCTCCAACCATTCCCTTCCTCAGTAGCACCTGCTGCTAAAAGGAATTAATCCTAAATCACGTAGGGGTCAATCGAAACCTTTTACTGAACTAAAACATGGAAGATTATTGGGACAACAAGAATTTGAAGACAATCTTAAGTTCTTTGCTCAGAGACCAGAGTTCTCCGTTCAAATAGTATAGAGAACAAAGTGTGGACACAAAACATAGCAGACATCCTGTAAAGACAACCGAAATCGAGTACCATTATGACTGTTGCTGGCACTCTCGTGTAACGTCTGCATAACGCTATCGAATACTTGATAATTTGTGATGTTATGCGGTGTACCGTGCCCGGTACTATTGTCTAGGCTGATATTAGCAGATATAGGTTGGCTGTACTTCCCAATGGTTTGTGCTCTCCCACTTTGGTGGTGGAAGAATACTGAACAGGTCAATCGCTCACTGTTCGGGGCCAAGAGAGGGAAGGCGGTTGTTTTCTGTTTCGTGAATAGCTTTTCCGCAAGCCGTCAATACGGTTTGTTTATGGGCCGGCCGCACCATGAGCGATCGTGAGCCTACAGAAGTGCGGAGTTTGCAGGCTGTGTAGCTTGATTTTAATATTTATACTAAAGTTTCAACCTCAGAACAAATCTACGTATGCTTATTGAAAAAGGGTAGCCTGTGACCTCTGCTTATATATGCATTGACTTGTGTACTGAATTTCCAGTAACAAGCCGTACTCGGTTGTGCTGTTGTCATTGGAAATATCGGGACTTCTGCCAAGGAAAGTATTGTTCCTAATTATTGTCTTTATCATAATTACTTTCCTTAATTGTTTGATATTCTTCTTTATCGGTTGATTATAGAAGAAGTGGATACTGCTACTCTCAATCTGATCCTGTTCTGACCTTCATGCACAGGTTTCTCACCTATAATACTGAACATGGCGCTAAATTTTAATAAAACGTTTTTTAAAGTATCTTGTTACACCTTGAATTTTGAAGTCATTGTACGAAATGAATGCAACTGCTGTTGTGAGTTTACTGTAGCAACAATACTGACCACAGTGCAATTTTTTATTTACTTTTCTTCTGTCATTATTATCCTTTTTCTGTAAAGGGGGGGGGGGGGGGAGCTAGTATTTTCGTGAGTCTAAGGAGTGTGATTTATTGTAATCCAAATTAAAAATCTTGGGTTTTCAATAAATGAATCTTGTTATAGTGTTAATCAATCGATCCACCCTCTCATTTTTCACCCTTTTATGTTGTTATAACGTTAATCAATCCATTTAACCCTTTAATTTTCCTGGAAGCCAGCCTACGACTACCACATATGGTAGCAGAGGATGGCTCATTGAGTTACGAGCGCATATTCCTAGTTTTATTAAGCTTTCCTTGTTACTTATAGTCTCATTATTTTCAGAAACTCTCGTGGTGATGTAAATGATGTCGCTTATTTGAAATGTGTAGAATAATTGCACGAATTACAACAGAAAAATTTAGTAACTATAGACACAGTCTGGGAGGTGGTTGAACAGATATTTCGTAATAGCTATCCGTTAGAAGAAATTTTAAATCAATGTTGGTCACACAGTTGATCCTTTTTATTTTACAATGGAGTTTTTTGGATACAGCACGGACCATGGAAATGAGTGATGTAGTTGCACTGAGGGCGATTGCCGTTAAAATAAAGTATAATTTGTGGGACGAAGTTTTGAAAGAAATCACGACAATAGTACTTGTAAACAGTTCACAACTAGAATTAACAGATTCATTCTGCCTAGAGCCTAGCAAGAGTTGATTTATCGGCGGCATAGACGTGAACAGTGGACTTGAGAACTAGTAATAAAGTGTAAGGAGCGAGTTAAAATAAATGTGGTGGTAGCCTTAGAACCGACATATATTGAAGAGAAGACGGCAAGTCATATTTATTAGGGGGGGGGGGGAGAAAGGGGGATTAAGTACCGTACAGTATTTTGTCAAATACTTACAACATTGGCTCAGATATAGTGGTAAGAAACATGCAGGCCGTGCAATTTGTGGATACGTGTAGGGAGACTCAACGCGAAAGAGGAAGAGTTCGGGGAAGTAATCTACATCTACATCCATACTCCGCAAGCTACCTGACGGTGTGTGGCGGACGGTACCCTGAGTACCTCTATCTGTTCTCCCTTCTATTCCAGTCTCGTATTGTTCGTGGAAAGGATTGCCGGTATGCTTCTGTGTGGGCTTTAATCTCTCTGATTTTATCCTCATGGTCTCTTCGCGAGATATACGTAGGAGGGAGCAATATACTGCTTGACTCTTCGGTGAAGGTACGTTCTCGAAACTTTAACAAAAGGCCGTACAGAGCTACTGAGCGTCTCTCCTGCAGAGTCTTCCACTAGAGTTTATCTATCATCTCCGTAGCGCTTTCGCGATTGCTAAATGATCCTGTAACGAAGCGCACTGCTCTCCGTTGGATCCTCTCTATCTCTTCTATCAACCCTATCTGGTACGGGTCCCACACTGCTGAGCAGTATTCAAGCAGTGGGCCAACAAGCTTACTGTAACCTACTTCCTTTGTTTTCGGATTGCATTTCCTTAGGATTCTTCCAATCAATGGCATCTGCTTTACCGACGATCAACTTTACATGATCATTCCATTTTAAATCACTCCTAAGGCCTACTCCCAGATAATTTATGGAATTAACTGCTCCCAGTTGCAGACCAGCTATAATGTAGCTAAATGATAAAGAATCTTTCTTTCTATGTATTCGCAGCACAATACACTTGTCTACATTGAGATTCAATTGCCATTCCCTGCACCATGCGTCAATTCGTTGCAGATCCTCCTGCACTTCAGTATAATTTTCCATTGTTACAACCTCTCTATATACTACAGCATCATCAGCAAAAAGCCTCAGTGAACTTCGTATGTTGTCCACAAGGTCATTTATGTATACTGTGAATAGCAACGGTCCTACGACACTCCCCTGCGACACTCCTCAAATCACTCTTAACTTCGGAAGGCTTCTCTCCATTCAGAATGACATGCTGCGTTCTGTTATCTAGGAACTCCTCAATCCAATCACACAATTGGTCTGATAGTCCATATGCTCTTACTTTGTTCATTAAACGACTGTGGGGAAGTGTATCGAACGCCTTACGGAAGTCTAGAAACACGGCATCTACCTGTAAAACCGTGTCTATGGCCCTCTGAGTCTCGTGGACGAATAGCTCGAGCTGGGTCTCACACGACCGTCTTTTTCGAAACCTTTGCTGATTCCTACAGAGTAAATTTCTAGTCTCCAGAAAATTCATTATACTCAAACATAATACGTGTTCCAAAATTCTACAACTGATCGACGTTAGAGATATAGGTCTATAGTTCTGCACATCTGTTCGACGTCCCTTCTTGAAAACGGGGATGACTTGTGCCCTTTTCCAATTCTTTGGGACGCTACGCTCTTCTAGAGACCTACGGTACACCGCTACAAGAAGGGGGGGGGGGGGCAAGTTCCTTCGCGTACACTGTGTAAAATCGAACTGGTATCCCATCAGGTCCAGCGGCCTTTCCTCTTTTGAGCGATTTTAATTGTTTCTCTATCCCTCAGTCGTCTATTTCGATATCTACCATTTTGTTATCTGTCCGACAATCTAGAGAAGGAACTACAGTGCTGTCTTCCTTTGTGAAACAGCTTTGGAAAAATACGTTTAGTATTTCGGCCTTCAGTCTGTCATCCTCTGTTTCAGTACCATTTTGGTCACAGAGTGTCTGGACATTTTGTTTTGATCCACCTACCGATTTGACATAAGACCAAAATTTCTTAGGATTTTCTGCCAAGTCAGTATATAGAACTTTACTTTGGAATTCAATGAACGCCTCTCGCATAGCCCTCCTCACACTACATTTCGCTTCGCGGAATTTTTGTTTGTCTGCAAGGCTTTGGCTATGTTTATGTTTGCTGTGAAGTTCCCTTTGCTTCCGCAGTAGTTTTCTAATTCGGTTGTTGTACAACGGTGGCTGTTTTCCATCTCTTACGATCTTGCTTGGCACATACTCATATAACGCATATTATACGATGGTTTTGAACTTTGTCCACTGATCTCAACACTATCTGTACTTGAGACAAAACTTTTGTGCTGAGCCGTCAGGTACTCTGTAATCTGCTTTTTGTCACTTTTGATAAACAGAAAAATCTTCCCACCTTTTTTAATATTTCTATTTACGGGTGAAATCATCGATGCAGTAACCGCTTTATGATCGCTGATTCCCTGTTCTGCGTTAACTGTTTCAAATAGTTCGGGGCTGTTTGTCACCAGAAGGTCTAATATGTTATCGCCACGAGTCGGTTCTCTGTTTAACTGCTCAAGGTAGTTTTCAGATAAAGCACTTAAAAAAATTTCACTGGATTCTTTGTCCCTGCCTCCCGTTATGAACGTTTGAGTCTCCCAGTCTATATCCGGCGAATTAAAATCTCCACCCAGAACTATAACATAGTGGGAAAATCTACTCGAAATATTTTCCAAATTATCATTCAGGTGTTCAGCCACAACAGCTGCTGAGCCAGGGGGCCTATACAGACATCCAATTACCATGTCTGAGCCTGCTTTAACCGTGACCTTCACCCAAATTATTTCAGTTTTCGGATCTCCGTCAATTTCCTTCGATACTATTGCACTTCTTGTAGCTATAAACACGCCTCCCCCTTCACTGTGCAGCCTGTCTCTGCGGTATACATTCCAATCTGAATTTAGGATTTCATTACTGTTTACGTCTGGTTTCAGGCAACTTTCTGTCCCTATTTCTATAGGGGCATTGTGACCTTTTATTAATGAGAGCAGTTCTGGGACCTTTCTATAGACGCTCCTGCAGTTTGCTATTAGCATATTAATATTGTTATTCCCTGTTGCATTTTGCCTACTCCTACCTTGCCGCGTCTCGGGAGGCGTCTTGTCGGGCGTAGGGAGGGAATTCTCTAACCTAAAAAACTCCCATGTGCACTCCACACGTACTCCGCTACCCTTGTAGCAGCTTCCGGCGTGTAGTAATGAGTTAGAAGGAAGACAGAAAAAGCCAGGCTCCAACAGAAAGACGCGTAGAAACGGTGATTCACAAAGGAGGCTAGACAGGACTCATGTAAGACAATTTGGTGATATTGTGACAATCATGGGCAGATAAGACGCCAATGCAAGGAGGAGGAAAGCCAGTTGCAAGAATTGTGACAATTACTGCAAGGGGCTGGCATAGTCATTAGTGCCATTCAGAATAAAGGGATTCCACGTATTCCCCTTGAATGAAAAGTGTTGAATAATGAACCCGTCTGGGTTTAGACCCTCCGATCTCGGCAGCTGATCATAAATGGGGAGCATCAAGGAATCTTTAACTGGGTGAAGTTGCTAACAGGTACCAGACTATATCTATCTGTCGAAAAGTCGAGTTTAATCGTCAAAGAATGTTTCCAAATCGACGAGAAGGCTGGTGAGTTTTTTGGAAGGTTGGGATGAACGATATTGAGAAATTAGTCACTAACTGTATTTTGGAGGCATACTGGATAATGAAGGTGGGTCTAATTCCAGATTGTTCGGACCGGTATTTTCATTTTAAATTTAGACCACAAAGAATTTTTCAGTTTTGCCAAAATGGGAAAAGTGGCACCATGGTAGTGGCCTTTAATGACCAGTGCTGAGTTGGGTAACATGGGGAGGTCGTATTTGTTAGATTACCAGTTAGATCACTTAGATTAATTTCTGAAAATACGATCAAGGCAGTCTCTGTGGATTTTCCAGACGGTTTAACAACAAAGTTGGGGTTATCGGATTACCAGGATATTTAATGAAATAACAGATCAGGTCTCAGTGAAGTAACCTCCCTACAGATCGACACCACCAAGGATGAAGAGGAACATGAGGAAAAAACACTAGAAAAGTGCTTAATTCGACCATCTAAATCATCGTATGTTGCCCTGATGTTTTTGGTTGCCAAATATAATGGTGAGCACTGTCCAGTGATGGATTACCATAAATCAAACAAAAAGGTGATATGGAGATCAGTGCCGCCCAGAATTTGCTTTCATGTCCCAGGTGCTTTAAGGGAGTGCAGGTATTTACCACATTAGATTTCAACCAAGCTTATAATCAAATACTTTTAGAAGAGGCTTCAAAGCCAATTACCACATGCATTATGGAATGGAAATTATTCGAATTTAATTGTGTATCTTTTGTATTGGCAACAGAGGTGACAGTTCTTTCGAGCTCATGGATGCCCAGCTTTCTGATAAATAATTCATTTATGTATGTTTTCCGTTGTGTGGATCTGGTGATAGTAGCTCGACTCAGAAACATGTACAGTACTTGTGCGATGTGTTTGGTTGATTACAAAAAGAGGGCTGTCAATCCTCAGAGAGCGATATTTGCATATTCTTCTATGAAGTTTCTAGTATGTACAGTTTCTGGGGAAGAAATGTATATTGAGCCAGAAAGAATAGAAGTCATTGATCAATGCCCACAACCACAGAATGTCAAGTAAGTTTCCAGATTTGATTAGATAGCCAATTTCTATAAGGGAATCTGCTAGTGGTTTTGCAGAGAAGGCACTCCACTTAACAAAGTACGTTAAAAGGGATGCAAATTTATGCGGGGGCCTTCCTAGGAGGATGCATTTTATGCCTTAAAACAAGCTCTGAAGTCAGCACCGGTATTGGCTTTACAAAGTTTCAACGCTGAATTCATATGGCAAATGGATGTGTCAGCACAGGGGGTAAGAGAAGTGTTGTTGCAGGAATAAAAAGAAAATAAGAAGGTAGTTGTCTACGCCTCAAGGTAGTTAAATGAGCTGCGGGAAAGAAATTTATCTATGAATTGCAGGCCCTGCCAATTCTTTTTAGGTTTTATCTGGGACACCGGAAGTTTGTCTTGGAAACCGACAATCAAGCCCTCAGATGTGTGTTAGCCAGACAAAGAAACATCAGTGGTATCGCCAGGTGGACAAGAAGGATTCTGAGCTTTAGGTATGTAGTCCATAACATTTGGGGGTCGGAGAATGTTGCGGTCGATTGACCGAGTCGCATGACTGGAGTGAGTGAGAGCAATCAATCAAGGAGATAAGCAGCTACTGACAGATGATGGTTCGCAGCTCCTGGTAACTTCGTTTCTTACACAAATTCCTCGCCTGTTTTGTAATATTATGGAGTTACAGGATCAAGACAAACGCCCTCGTCAGATTAGGACAGGCTACAGAAGAAAGAAACCTCAAAACCCGGTGTTTTGAGAGATAAAGTGGTATTTTGTAAGGCGCTGATTGCTAATCAGTTCATGATAGTCGCTCCCAAGGGAATGGCTCCCTTACTGTACCGCTACTTCCATACATCTCATGTGGGAAAATGTTTAGGAGTGTGGAAAACGCGGGAGAAAATCAGACTACATTTTGTGATTCTTGAGTTTCTCCCGGCGTAGTTGATAATCAAAATATCCACGGGTGTACTGCCGGTCTATAGTGTCCAACGGGCACAATATTTCGGCGATCAAACATGTCGCCATCATCAGGTGAACTGACGGACTGAGCTCCTGTGAACGTGCCGGCACGGAGATCCGTACGCTATGGCTGCTCAGGGGGAACTGGGTTCGGTCGTGGCGGCGGCCAATTTAAATACCCTCCGCCCGCGGCGCGCTCCCTCCGCCGTCCGCGCCCCGCGCCACGGTAGCGCGGTGGAACAGATTGCGACGGCGTCTGAGATGACGTCGGTGTGATGGCTCTGTCCGCCGTGGTCGTCACAACTATGCGTTTGCTCGATTTACTCTTGATTAACCCAATCGCTGGTTCCCAAGCCTTGCTAAGATTATAGCCACAGTCACGGTTTATGAGGTAGTCATTGGTGCGAATTTCGATGGCCTCCGAATAAAACTCGTGCACTGGTGGGGAGCGCCAAAGATGACCTCGGTTTGAGGAAGGCCCGCGTGTACCAGATTCCGTGTCAATGTGGCAAGTCGTATATTGGTCAGACGATGCGTACCGTCGAGGGTCGATGCCGTGAACACCAGAGGCACACTCGACTGATGTATCCGAGCAAGTCGGCGGTCGCTAAACATTGTTTGTCGGAAAATCACGCTATGGAGTATGACCGCACGAGGATTCTGGTACAGTCGTCGAGATACTGGGATAGCGTTGTAGCTTAAAACCTTTTCTTTCAGCTTGTAAGTAGGCTGTTTAGGTTTTTTTATTGGTAACGCCACGTAGCGCTCTGAAAATCACTGGCTGTGCCGTGTGCAGTCTGTGGCTGGTTTGCATTGTTGTCTGCCATTGTAGTGTCGGGCAGTGGCAGCTGGATGCTAACAGCGCGTAGCGTTGCGCAGTTGGAGGTGAGCCGCCAGCAGTGGTGGACGTGGCGAGAGAGATGGCGAAGTTTTGAAATTTGTAAGAATTGGTGTCATGAACTGATATATATATATTGTGACTATAAAGGTAAATACATTGTTTGTTCTCTATTAAAATCTTTCATTTGCTAACTGTGCCTATCATTAGTTAGTGACTTCTGTAGTTTGAAACTTTTAGTTAGCTGGCAGCAGTGGCTCTCGCTGTATTGCAGTAGTTCGAGTAACGAAGATTTTTGTGAGGTAAGTGATTTGTGAAACGTATAGGTTAATGTTAGTCTGGGCCATTCTTTCGTAGGGATTTTTGGAAGTCAGATTGCGTTGCGCCAAAAATATTGTGTTTCAGTTTAAGCACAGTCGTGTATAAATTTTTCAAAGGGGACGTTTCATATGTCGACCCTTAGCCAAGGATACCTCACTGGAATCTTCTGATGTTCTCTTGTAGTTTGTGTAGTTAGTGTAGCCTTTTTTTATTGCTAACGCGTAATCATAGAGAGAATTTCCTTTGTAGTTGCAGTCTTTCATTGTTGTACAGTAAAATAGTTGCGGCATGCATGTAGTTTTGCACGAAGTATTTCGCAGCTGCGCTTGCAATTAACTAGATATTATTTTCAGTGCTATGTTAATGTATTCTCTTATTTTTGTTCTTCAAATTGTGTTTTTCTGTGTTGTCGTGTGAAAAATTGTGACAATAATGGCGTGTGAAAAACGTAACACTAGGCTCCAAAGTAAACTGAGAAATGACAGTGAAGACGAAAGCAGTGTGTTAGCGTCACCATGTAATGAATTCACTAACGTTCAAAGTAGTAATTTGGTAATAGCGCATAGGGAAATGGAGCGGGCTGCAAATAATGGTGTAGGCACTGAAACAATTAGTGAACAGGGAAGCATTATCGATCGATCGGTCGGCAACAGCTCGCCTCAGGATTCCGAAATGACAGGACACAATCTTGCAAATACTGTAGATTCAGATTTTGCGTCCTCGCCGTTTTCTCAAATAAATCAAGACACATTTTTTGCTTTTCGAAATGCGAACATTGCCGGTTCAAATGCACTGCCGAAAATCACTGAGGAACATGTTTTAGACACCAGTGCACTGTTATTACAGTTAATGCAACAAATGGGACAAAGGCTACAAAAGTTAGACACAACGCTTGAATAAAATCAGAAACAAGTGGGACAAAATCTTCAAAAGTTAGACACAAAGGAACAAAATCAGAGACAAACACAGCAAAAGCTTCAAAAGTTAGACACAATGGAACATAATATTCAAAAGTTAGACACAATGGAACAAAATCTTCGGAAGTTAGACACCACACTTGAACAAACACGTGAAGATTTAACTACTGAGTTACATAACATTGATCGAAATGTCAAAAAATCTGTAATGACGTAAAAACACAAATTTGTGAGCATTTTCAACCTATTTTTTCGCGGCATGAAAACGCATTACAGAATCACGAAGCAGCCATAAAAGAATTGCAAACTGTTGTTCGTGAAAATCACGACACCTTGCAAGCTAAAATGGACTCAGTTGCATCCACCGATTCGGTTACGCAACTTGCAAGAACTCAGGAAAAGTTAAAGGTCACAGTAGATTCGATTTCAACACAAATGGACACTCTGAAACTTGGTTCAGAAAAACACACTGAGGAAATGTGTTCACTATCGGTAGATGATGATCTGAATGACACAAGACCTGTAGCAATCACTGACACAGAAGAGTATGAACAAATTAAGAAATTCAAACAAAATCAGAGTCAAATTAATACGCAATACAAAAGAGAAATCCGGGAAGTACAAGATCAGTTGGCTCAAGTAATACAAGAATTACATATTTCAGAGGACACTCGCGCCCCAGTATGGGAAGAGAGACATAGCAATACAGAACAACCACAAAATAATAACACAGGGCATTTCGGAAATCATGAAAGTAATTGGCAAGGTGCACCGAATTTTGAGATGGAACCGCCGATACGACGTAACAATGACCGATATGCTACCCGCCGACACGATTATTTTGACTATAAGCTGTTCATTACTACACGTAAATTCAAAACATTTAAGAATTCTGGCAACGACATTCATCCACAAGCGTGGCTCCATCAATTCTCTCATTGTTTTCCTCCCAACTGGTCATTAGAACACAGATTAGAATTTATGTGTGGCTGCTTGGAGAATGAACCAGCTGTAAGAATGCGATCGGTCAATCACGATTGTCATAGTGAAGGAGAATTTTATCATGCCTTCCTCTCAGCATATTGGTCTCAAGCTACACAAGACCGAGTAAAACATAGCATCATGATGATGAAACACTTTGAACAATCTGAATTTTCCAGTCTCGACAAATATTTTGAAGACATGTTGCATAAGAATCAATATCTTTCAAACCCATATAGCCCTTCAGAACTCATCCGCATTTGCATAATGAAATTGCCTGAACATTTAAAGAATATTATTTTGGCAGGGCGTTGCAAAGACGACATTGAAGCTTTTCAGGGACTCTTACAAGAATTAGAAATTGACACAGACAGTCGCGGGATGCGAAAACAGGAAAACAATCACTACATTTCACATCCGTCACAATTTCGTGACGACAGAAACAATAACTGGACACGACAAGTCTATTCTTACAACGCAAATCGTGACCAAAACAGACACCACCCATATGACAACCACTGGCGAAGTAATAATAGTTACAGAGAAAGATCACATTTCCGTAGTAATGACTATCACAGAGACAATCAGAGAAACAGACAATATGGAAACCAAAATAATTATTATCAAGGGAGACAGAATAACTTAAGACCCGACGGTCCAGCCCGCAGTTACGATTCAGGGAGAAATTCTCCACCACGTGACCGACAAGAAAGAAACTATGGAATCTACTGACATGACGACAGACGATATGATCGTAACGACAGACCTGAATTGCAGCAGAACTGGCGGGATTCAAACAGAGCAGGGCCCTCTCGACAAGGTGAATTTGTAGAAGTTAGGTCTCCTAATCCCAATAACGGCGCGCGCCAACAAAGAGGCAGACAATGACTCGCACCGCAGGCAGTCGCGTGCGCCGGCTGGCTCAGAGAAAAATAACATAGACGCTAACCTTGAGAAAAATTCCAGTATTCTTTACCGACGTATATCGCATGATAATTGCGTTCAAGTTAACACTGAGCTCTAAGAAAAGTAAAGGATTGTACTACATTTCACACGTAAATCCGTTTATTGAAGGATAATCTGCTTTTTAATTTTGTCTTTGCCATAAAACATTTCACTTCACATTTCTAGTATGCTTTGTCACACTGAGAAACTGTTAACATGCAACAATGTTTGAAGTTTACTATCCAGTCTAGAACCTACGGAACATATTTAGACAGTATTTACGAGTGCATTGTTATAGTGAACAGACATCACTGTGTTATTGCGTGTGTACATTCTTGCTTGTTAGTTGCACGATTACGTAACGACTATAAGGCTCACATACTTAGAACATTTACCAGTATTCCTAATGAGATTTTAATGCAACATTTTGGTTTACTTGAAAATACATTCTGGATTTAAAGTACTTTCTGTGAGATACCAGATGATACAGTGGTTAGTTTATGTGACAGCTACACGATTTTATCACGACGCTACTAATGAGTGACAATTTACAATGTTGCTTTTGCAGTTTATCTGTTTTGTATCTGCACAGTTTTTCTGTATTATTCTGGAAAGTAAAACATGTCTTAGTAGTAACTTTGTGGTATAGCTACAATGAGACAGCCTGTTCTGTAGCACAACAATACGTTACAGTACAGTACTTACTTCATCACGACAATAAGCGTAGTAACTACGATATCTATAAGCAAAACATTTCACTTTTGTTTATCATGAGGTAAGTACATTGACTTCTGCAGAACTTAGCTTTCGGAGGACGATAATTACGACACTTCCACAGAGATTATCTTGCAACAAGAGGCACAGTTTAGCGCTACAGTACACGTATTTGAGTGATTAATTTTGTACTTAAAACATTTATTTTTAAAGATATTTGAAGTACAAGGATACAAAGGTTTTCCGTGATACATTTCATTCCATTGCTGTAATCTGTAACACCTGAGGATATAATTACATTAATCCTCAGGGGGGTACACGCCTACTTTGTGTACCATGTGTGTGGCAAGCACAAGGAGCCCTAGCTAATATGGTACTTGCTTATACAACTTTACACATCGGTACCGTATTTCTCTAACACATTAATTACACAGCTATCTGATCATTTAACTGGGAGAGACAAACATTCATTTTACTACATCAGTGACAGATGTTTACGTAATTACACAGTTGGATAACTTCACACTTACGAAATTGTATTTTGTCTGTACTTTGTGAACTGTTCATATTTTTTCAGAACCATTGTGATACTACAGGAGCTTTGAATGACATATTTGGTATGAGATCATGATTTTTAAAGTACGTTTGAGGCAGATGACACTTGACATGAGCAGAGAATTTTTGTTATGTTTTGAAATTATTGGAGGAAGCTACGACGATTTTGAGATTTGACTGATATTATTACGATGACTATGTGTATTATGTTGTTGTGATATGTTTATGGTCAATAAGCTGATGCTATATGAGTAATTTGATTATGCTAGGTATCTGTTATGATGAAATATTGAAGAAGTGTCGACGAATAAGGTAAGGAATAAAGAGTAGTGGTTAGGGACTCTTGTTTGTGAAAAAGGATGTTGGAAACAGAGAATCGTACTTCAAGAGTTATGAAATGTGTGTATATGCGTGAATGTATCACTTTGCTGGCGAAAATTTTTTGGAGACTATTATATTTATAGGATTTTGTTTCTACAGATTTGTAACGCAAAATCTCACCCTGTGAAAATATTTTTATATGTGACTGTCACTGTAGCGGAAACTGATGTCGAAAAATTTTTCAGTAAGAAAGGTAAGTGACCACCTGCACGTAATGCGTCGTGGGCACCCAGCTGCGCGACAGGCGCCTGGAAAAAAAGCCATTAGTGTGTGCCTGTCAGAGGCACAGGTAAAAAAAAAAGAGGCTGTTATCCTCGCTATTGACATTCCTTTGTAGAAAGCATCGTAAATACGACACCCTCAAACTTGAAAACATGATTACACTGTAGAGTTCTTAATTTATGATATTTACTGAAATGAAATGATGAGAAACGTTTCATGTCTATTGTCTTGCTAGCTGGAAGATTGTTTACTGCATTATGAAGTGCCTTATGGCTAATGAATGACGTTTCTCGTCTTGCTTTGCCTATTTTGTTTAATATCTAGTTTCTTGTTGTAACGCAGCATTGTTTAAATTAAAATTTAATACATGTACTAATATAACTACTTTCTGTCTACAGACCCAGTAAAGAATCATTTTGTGATGTACTTCCTTAGAAAAGAGAGCACAAATAGACATTTCCCTTCACAGGACTTACAAATAATAATTTTTTTTTTACGATTTGGTAACTTATCTGCTAGCGTATGTTCTAGTGATGCATCACTCTAGTGTTAAGATGTGACATAGGTATTACACATTTTTACTGTAATATTTTTTCTGTTTCAGCTTTGTCATGTTTAGATATAAATTATTACATTTATTGCTGCTCACTGTGCTTACTTGCATTTTTTTGTCATTGCTGTTTGTATTAATTGTTTTGTGCTGCTGCTGCTGCCTTGTCCCTTAGTTAAGCATCTGAGCTCAGTAGATTTAAGTTAGCTTAAGAGGGGGTAGACTATATAAGAAACTAACTATGATGAATTGGAAGAAAAGCATTGAGAAGCTTTAAGAAAATGGTTTGGCCAAAAAAGTAGTGTACAGTGGGGAAAAACTATTTTTGAAAGAGGATGTGAACAGAATACAGAAAGCAGGTTTAGATAGGACTTTTTGGGAATAATGATAAACTAAGGGAGATCTCTATGCAAAATACTGCAGTAAAACAAACCCTGTCCTTTCCTTTCGTATTATCCCTCTATGTGTTTATGTACCCTTGTGTATTTGTCTTTTTCCTGTCTTTATGTGTTTAGCTAATAAGATTTACGTTGTAGAATTTTTCAAATACTATGTTATTTTCTTTGTAAATATGTTCAGACATTATTTATTGTGTTTTGTTTTAATGCTCATGTGTGATGTTGATGTTTCAAAAGTTATTCTGATCATTTATGTATGTACTTATGTCGTAATTTTTGTAACACTGATGTATTTGCTATTTCGATTCTTTTGTAAAGCCTGTACTACTTCAAATGTTATCTGTATTGTTATGTTCTTTAAAGATGTATTTTGTATCTTTGTTATTGCATTCTTATGTTATAAAATTGTAATTTACACCAGTGCATCAAATTAAGTAACTTGTAAATTACATTTCACTGCACACGTTTCTGTTGCTCATATTATATGGACAATATGTGAGAAGTAGGGACTGATAGTGTTTGCACGTGTGTTAATAATTCAGTAAGGGACTGGATAACAGCATTGCTGGTTGTAAGGACATTTCAAAAACAATTTTTGTGAGTGCACAAGTGGTGATTATGGACTTGTTATATTACCCGTAAGACTCTTCAATGGTGATTGTGCGCCTGCACAGTCAAACAGATGGCTGCTGGCCATCTCTACAAGGACTACAGTGGGTCTACACCTTTGACGACCCACCGATACCATTATTTCTACAAGGACTGCAGTGGGTCTGCACCTCTGGTGGCCCACCAATACCGTAATCTCTACCAGGACTACAATGGGTCTACTCTGTGACGACCTACCTACCAATATTCTTGAAAACTTCGACTGACTCTGCTGTGGGTTTGCTCTGTTGTGGCCCATTACCTGTCTGCATGTCAAGAGTCAGCACTGTCTTTCCATTGGAAGGACAACACTACTTCATCAAGACTACATGGAAATCCACTACTTCTGTGTGCATTTTCTTTTACTACTCAGACTTTGAGAAAAACACTGCAATTTTACTTTGATGAATGATCAGGACTGTCTTTATGGACTGTGAGAAATTTTTAGCTTTTGCCCAACATTGTATCAATAAGTGTGTGCATTTCATTTCTTTGTTGTTGTAATTATGAAAAATTTTATCAAATCATTATTGGCCACTGCCCAAAACAATTTGTAAAATTTTTTGTGGGGAGCATGGGGGCTATGTAAGTAGGCTGTTTAGGTTTTTTTATTGGTAACGCCACGTAGCGCTCTGAAAATCACTGGCTGTGCCGTGTGCAGTCTGTGGCTGGTTTGCATTGTTGTCTGCCATTGTAGTGTCGGGCAGCGGCAGCTGGATGCTAACAGCGCGTAGCGTTGCACAGTTGGATGTGAGCCGCCAGCAGTGGTGGACGTGGGGAGAGAGATGGCGAAGTTTTGAAATTTGTAAGAATTGGTGTCATGAACTGATATATATAGATTGTGACTATAAAGGTAAATACATTGTTTGTTCTCTATTAAAATCTTTCATTTGCTAACTGTGCCCATCATTAGTTAGTGACTTCCGTAGTTTGAAACTTTTAGTTAGCTGGCAGTAGTGGCGCTCACTGTATTGCAATAGTTCGAGTAACGAAGATTTTTGTGAGGTAAGTGATTTGTGAAACGTATAGGTTAATGTTAGTCTGGGCCATTCTTTCGTAGGGATTTTTGGAAGTCAGATTGCGTTGCGCCAAAAATATTGTGTTTCAGTTTAAGCACAGTCGTGTATAAATTTTTCAAAGGGGACGTTTCAAGCTCCTCACAAGTTGTGGAATGTGGTCCACCGTGGGGTTTCTTCAATTCAGGGAAGCGATGGAGGTCACTTTACTGTAAGTGACAGTATGCCATCCAGATTTATTGATGTGATTTTTTGTGACAGAGGCGATGTGTGGACGAGCGTTGTCCTGATGGAAATGCACTCCCTTAATGGGCATGCCTCTCGTCTTGTTTTGGAATTATGCAGCGAAGTTTCTTCAACGTTTCACAGCATCAGTCTGCATTGGTTGTTGTACAGGCAGACAGTAGTTCACGTAACAATAACCCCGTCCTGTCCCAAAGCAAGCTCGCCATCGCATTACCTGCAGACAGTGTTTGGTTAAACTTCCACAGCTTCGGCAACACTTGATGTTTCCACTGATGGAGTGTTGTTTCGTTTCTGGAGTTGTGTAGTAGACCCAGATTTTGTGCCTAGTGATAACAAAGTCCAAGAATTCCTCTCCATCAGTTGTGAAGGCCTGAAGAAATTCGTGGGCCCCTTCTACACATCACATTCTCGGGACCCACCCTGCACAACAAACCTTGCCGACCGTAAACGGTCCGTCAAAATTTTGACAGTGCTGGTCTTTTTGACATCAGGAATCACCTCTCAGAGCTATAGATCTTTCAGCATTGCTTCCTCCACTTTCGCAGTTGTTTCCAGAACGCTGTTCGTCATTGACGTGACGTCTGTACACCCGACTTAGAATTCTCTGCACCATTTGCATACATGTTGTACGCTCATTCACGTTTCTCCGTAGACTTCGCATAATTGGGAATGAAAGTCCACCGGCGTAATCCTTTTCGCACACAAAAAGAGAATTCACATAGCGTAAATTGCATATGGCGAGAGACGCGAGTGGTAGCTCCATTTGTAACGACTGCTAACACTGAACGTTGGAGACAGTTGGCTGGAGAGGAAAATGGGAGTGGGAGAACCAAACTACACGGCAGTGTTGCCAGATCCTGTGTAACGGCATTCCCCGCGACTTCAGGTGTTATGGAACCTTATTTTATGGACTATATATACAGGGTGAGTCACCTAACGTTACCGCTGGATATATTTCGTAAACCACATCAAGTACTGACGAATCGATTCTGAATAAGTAGTAGGCCATTTGGAACGAATTAGCAACACCCCGCAACTAGGGGAGTTAATACCAACAGTCTTTAAATGTCTTTCTCCCCATTAAATAAACTAACTTACAGTAATTAAATGAATAACAAATCAAACACACTAAGCTCCACTCAAACTCTTCAGTGGAAGCCAAGCCAAAATGAAGATTTCCATTAACTAACTAGCACTGAAGTCACACTAAAGTTCATCTCTGTGTTCCCAGACACACATGTGGCAAACTTATACAAGACAAGATTTTGAATGGAGCACATCAGTAAAACCGGTAGTGGTGCTAACTCGTGCCACTGAAAATTAAGGTACTAGACCACGGCACAAGGTGGTATACAATGAGGTTGCCTTAGTGCTATACTGCGCTCCAAAATATTAATTCAAATGGGCAATTCAAAATTAAGTACACATTAACCAGCATTAATTAACGAGGAGTGACACCAGGTCGCTCGAAGGGATGACAACACTTAGTTGACAAGACAAGAAGCGGCAATAACATCAAACACCTTCTCCGAGTTTTAACCATGAGTCACTTCCCGCTATAGAAGTAAACATTTAACAAAGCACAAGGAAGGAACCCCAAAGAGAAAATTCAAATAAAACCCCCAAAAGATTATAAAGGACAGGGAACCACAACTATTTAAGTTTAAAAGAATTACCTCTCCCCAAAGGCAGTGTAAACTCGAAGGCCACGCTTAAGAGGCCACCAAAATTGGTTTAAAAAGTCTTATACATTTGCTCCTTTTCTTTAAAAGAAACACAAAGCTGCTTAACTTCTGCTGGACGTCCAGTATGGCTCGTATAGGATACACCAGGCAGCAACCCAAGCTAGGTGGTCGCAAGGCAGGCCGAGCAAAATCAGGAGAGCAGACAGGCAGGCAGCCAACACATATCCTCCATGCTGAACCGGCAGACCGCGTACAACCAACCCTACATATACGTGGTTGCTTCCCACCTCGTACCTCGCGGCGTCTCAGCAGGTAGCCCGAGCAAACGTCAACTGCCACTCGCCCCGCGAATGCGGAAAACAACAAGGCAAGCAAAGATAAGAAATATCGAAGGATCGATAATGGACATCCAAGAGACTGGCGCGCCAGTAAAGAGGGCCGCGGCTCACAGGGTAAGTGTATTCTTGAATAAAACGTACAAGGTTCCATTAAAAAAGTTTGACCTCTACGCCGTATATCCTATATCTGTTGGGATACACCACACAGGTATACCCTCAGCAATAACTACATATTTATGTTAAAAAACACTGCTTGAAATAATTTTTCATTTAACGCACCATAAAAAAGTTATTTTGGATGAGCAAGATAAACGGGACATCCATATGCGCACAGCTTCTCTTGTAAGAACCATTGGCCGCACTTCCTCTGGGTATCGCCAGATATTTGCATTTCGTTCTCCCAATGTGTAGCTGGAGTCAGTTCAAACAAGTACTGCTTATCACGTCTTTCACTCGACACCAAGTGCCGACAGAGAACTTTTCCCATTACAGACAAAATGACTTTTAAATTGCAATGTTACATTCCTATTTGATACAGCAATCCAAAATTAATCTCTTGCTATTTTAGTTTTATCGATAATTGTTTACGGAGCAGTAAAACTCGAAGTACAACCAGTACTCCTGCATCATCCAGGCGCACGCTGGCTGCTACCTTCACGCACCAGCCCTACTCCATCTCATCCATAGTAGCGGTTATTCTGCGTGTTTTTCTGACCCAGTTAATAAACGTCGATGAGACGAGTAGCGCACTAGATTAACCTGCGACACCTCTATCAAATGGGGACATAAAATTCCGGTCTGAAGTGATTTCTTTTTTGTAATGGGAGGCAAACCGACACTCTCTGTCGCCGCTTGGCGTCGCATGAATGACAAAATGAACAGTATCTGTTTGCGCTGACGCCACATACATATTGCAAACACGAAATTCGAAGTATCTGCCGAAACAACAGAAAAAATGCACCTGACGACAGTTAGGAGAGCCTCCCACTATTTACGCTGCTAGACAAACTGTAGTGAACAACTGACACTTGCTTAGGAACAACCGACAATTGCTACAGAGCACACGACCAATGATAATTAAAGAAAATGTAGTGGGCGGACCGCAATAAATACTGTGAAGCCTGTGCACGAACGCTCTGTGGTGACGAAACTGATTAGTGAGACATTCCCCGTGTTACAGCAACATGACTGCAAGACATCATTTGATAGCTTACTATCCTGCACGAGCACTTGGATTACTCGAAGTCGGTGAAAATGTCGCTTCTATGGCCACAGTAGTGCGTGTGTGCAAAAGTGGTCGGCCGGAGTGGCAATGCGGTTCTAGGCGCTATATTCTGGAGCCGAGCGACCGCTACGGTCGCAGGTTCGAATCCTGCCTCGGGCATGGAAGTGTGTCATGTCCTCAGGTTAGTTAGGTTTAATTACTTCTAAGTTCTAGGCGACTGATGACCTCAGAAGTTATGTCGCATAGTGCTCAGAGCCATTTCTGTGTGCAAAAGTGTCATCTCGCTATTATAAATGACCGTTGAAGATGGAACTGCTATGTAAAAGCAGTCCGGAAGCTGTACATGGACCATTACAGAGCAAGAGGATCGGTAAGCAGACTTAGTGGTGAAAAGGAACAGACAACTCACTCCTAGGCAGATCACTGCAGATCTTGCAACCACTACCAGTACACATGTCTGTGCCAGAACCATTTTGCGACGGTTAAATCAGGCTGGTTTGTAAGCTCAGAAGCCTGTCAAATGGATCCCACTTTAACCACACCATTGACGAGAAAAAGTTCGTCGGTGCATGTTGGTTATGGTCAGCAACTTTGTCCTGTGTGAGATTCTCTGATGACTCTCGTTTCACTGTTGCAAATGATTCTGGCCGCCAGTTAGTGCGGAGAGAGATGGCACGTTACACCCAACAGAATGTTCATGAACATCATCGGTGTGGTCTAGGCGTTATGGTGTGGGCAGGCATTAAGCATATCTTCGTGCGGGGTCCCGTTACAGCACAGCAGTATTGCAAGCAGATTATTTTGGATCATGTCTGTCTGTTTAGGGGTGCAGTAGGTACCATTTTCTGTTTATGGACGACAGCGTCCTCCCACACAGGATTTCTGAGGTGTCAGACACAGAGGAAAAGGATAATATTGAAAATGTGAAATGACTTGACTACTCCCCGGACCGTATAAAGTATGTTTGGGATGCTCTTGGCAGATTGTCTCTCCGAACCGTGCAAGAATTGGAAACGGCCTTAAAACAAAACAAAATGGTTCAAAGGGCTCTGAGCACTATGGGACTTAACATCTGAGGTCATAAGTCCCCTAGAACTTACAACTACTTAAACCTAACTAACCTAAGGACATCACAGACTGAAGCGCCTAGAACCGCCTTGAAACAGAAGAGAGATAATATCCCCCAACGATTCCTCTGCAGTCTGGTAGCCAACATGAGTAACAGGTGCAAAATGTGTGTTAGTGCCGAAGGATAGAGTATCCTTTACTCAGAGTGTCATATTGAGCTTTATGTCTGACCTGTATCAAACAGAAACACAATTTGTCTATCGTTCTGCTTTCCCATGTAGGGAAATCTGAACAATTTTTCGTTATAAATACACGGCTCTACCTTTATTACATATCTCTGTAGGGCCATCTTTATACAGGATGGTTGCGGGACGTCGGATGATTAATGTAAAATGTCAAATCAAAATACCCTCGGTCGTCAAAGTTTCCTGGTTGTATTTTATTTCTGCTGACCGACATGTAGGAGGCATCTCACATTTTGTACAATCGAAAGATGGGTCAGCACACAGTCATTGGTACCCCTAGACGTTTTAGATAATCGAGTCTTTCGTGCAACAATTCAGTCTGAAGGAATATTGCCCTGCCTTATGGACCTCCTTTACGGAGCGACCTACAAAAAAGCAAGAAAGCGCTTTCTATAACCTATCCACCACGTTTAGGCTACCGCATACATCAGGCATGTTGTGTCGGAATAGTATCATCTTGCTCTGTTGACTTGTTTTGCAGGAGCTACATGTGCAGCTCGACAGAGCTGGGGAAGTTTCAGATGGATAGAGCAGGAGATGAACAAAGAGAGGGGCTGGGCACAAGAAGATAGAAGGTGAAGGAAGAGGAGATGGACATAGGATGGACATACAGGGGAGATGGAGGAGATGGACAGAGGGAGGGATGAGGAGGGGATGGACATAAATTGTGGACCAGACGGTGTACAGACAGAGGGAGGTGGAGAAGATGGTAAAAGAGGGGGGAATGGGCAGAGGGAGGGTGAGGAAGATGTGGTCAAAGAAAGGGGGTGGAGGAGATGTACAAAGAGAGGGGGGAGGAGTAGACGAAGAAAGAGCGCAAGAAGGGGATGGAAAGTAGAGGTGTGAGGATGAGGTGGTCGGAGAGATGGGGGAGGATGACGTAGATACAGAAAGGGGAGGGGGCAAGAACAAGAGATGTGTGCAATATATGTTTCGAATGTGTATGTTGCTTAATTCTGCAGTAGCAATCACCCAAATCTGTAGCCGAGCAGGAGAATCTTCACGTAGCTCAGACTACCAAAAGATCATTGTCAGGAATTTCATTGAATTCTCGTGTTTTAAAAACAGGAAGTTGCATATGATAGCAGTGTTAGCTGTGTAACGCAGGTAAGGTTCAATACAGGAAAGCCGGCCGGTGTGGCCGAGCAGTTCTAGGCGCTGCAGTCTGGAACCGCGTGACCGCTACGGTCGCAAGTTCGAATCATGCCTCAGGCATGCATGTGTATAATGTACTTAGGTTAGTTAGGTTTAACTAGTTCTAAGTTCTAGGGGACTGATGACCTTAGACGTTAAGTACCATAGTGCTCAGAGCCATTTGAACCAAATATAGGAAAACACAAGTTGCTGAACTCAGTAAATGTACAGAATTTACTGCACATATTTGAAAAGCAAACAAAAGATAATTCACATAGGCTTGCAGATCTAAGATTTCTCGTCAGTATAAATCCAGTGAAAAAACAGTCTGGATCGCGATGGTCAATTTATTGAAATGACCGGTTTATGCCTAGTCTCGGGCCATCTTCAGAACAGCGCCATCAGCTGAAGCTGATGGTGTCTAGAACAGTCAGTTGATCTCGCTCACAACTGATGTCAGCTGACTGTTCTAGACATCGTCAACTTCTGCTGCAGCCCTAAGACTAGGCCGAAATCGGTCATTTCAATAAAATAACCATAGCGATCTAGACTGTTTTTTCGCTGATTTTATATAGCTTACAAGATCGCTGTTTCCCAAGAATATTACCAAAAATTTTGATTTCTAGTCAGTTTACCTGTTGTTCCGACATAGTGTATTGTCGGTTACATTCATTTGTCAGTGCAATGAATAGGGCGTAGTTTAAATAATTTGATGTGTGTACAGCGTTATTACTATTATCATTATTGTAGCACACAAACTTAACTAATTAGTTTAGTATGGTCAGTACTTAATCTACTAACAACCACAACGTCGAAGTATCTGCAAATAATACTTTTCAACAGATCTTACTTTGTCTTTCCATACCAGTTTCAGTGCCGTTTTTGCACGTATAATGAGTTTTAGACTAGTTTCATTTCGTTAGTAATATTTTTACGACATTGCAAGTATTGTTCGCTCTGCAGCTGAACCATGTACTGATGTTTGCAGAATACGTTTCAACAACAATCTGAATACTACAAATCCCATAGTTCTCACCAGTTTGAATAATCTGATTTAATTCATGAGCTACTAACTATACAAAAATGACAAAAATGTTCATTTCTGAGACAGTAAGGTTAATTATGTAGATAATTGTATAGCAAATGTTTTTGTCCACTATACAGCTGAATTGACGGTCAGACCACAGGCTCTAAATATTACAGTTTGGACATGGATTAAGGAAAATCTAATCTTAAGGTCCTAGAACCAAAATATCAAAAAAATTACTGATAGCTTGTACTCTCTCAACAAACGTTTATATTACTTGTTGGATTCCTGCTTTTCACTAAGATGACGTGGCTTACACAGGCTGACGTAATATGCTGACACACATAGTTCCTCAACAATTCCAGACTAATAAATTGTGCACTATGTTCGACAGGTTGTGGTTTACATTACACGCTTAGCTTGTCCTCCATTACCTTATCCAAAGATATAACAGGTTTGTAGACATCTTCCAATCTATATCTCACTTGCGCAGCACTAGTTTGACATCACATGATGCACATCTCATCAAAAACTCAAAGAAAACTGAGTTACTGCTTGAATTATATTTGGCGTGTAGACAAGAACAAATTTTGTCTGCCTCAATGGAATATAGCCTCAACTAGGCGTAAAATTAAAAACAATAAAAAACTATATTAACCAGTCAATAACGTCAGTTATATTTTTCTATCACGAAACACTTTTCATTAACATCTTACGCCCAACAACTGCGTTTAGTGAAACGAATCATTCCTAAATATCTTTTCTAGACGTCAAATGATGATTGTTTTTTATAAATACAGTTCCTTCAAGATTCTTTGCAATAACAGAAACTGCCCACATATCGCATACAACACTCGTCAAAATTCA
The DNA here is from genome assembly GCF_023897955.1 of Schistocerca gregaria. NCBI lineage: Eukaryota > Metazoa > Arthropoda > Insecta > Orthoptera > Acrididae > Schistocerca > Schistocerca gregaria. Next base: position 460,129,108 of record NC_064927.1, on the reverse strand, counting down.
ATCTCGTATTTTACTTGGAACATTGTAGCGTAAACCGTAGTGTGTAATAGATACACAAGCCATTTCACATTTTCATTACAAATATAAAAGCAAAACTAAAGTAGACTGTTGATATTACTGTAGAAAAATTTGTAGATTGAAATCCTTTTTCTCGCAAAAAGTTGAAGTACGAAATTACTGTGACAACTCTTCTAAAAGACACCAGGTGATTGCAGTTCTATTTTCGTACCCACCGTTCCTTGAAAATTATGTGCAATAACAGACGCTGCTCTTTAATCACAGACAAAACTAGCTTAAAAATATTGTATTTTGCATTCTATCTCAAAAACATTGCTATACTGAATAAAGCCAACTACAAAATGATGCTACCATCTGTTTGCGGATTGCACATGGTTAACACATTTATATTTAGGCACATTCTGCTTACTACAGCTATTTCTAAAACAGAAGATCTTGCTAGATAATGCAATAACATCCTGTAAATTACTCGTAGTATAATATTTCACATTTTAGGCCCCAAAATCGTAGGTAACACAAGAGGAATTACAACTAACACTTGATAAAAAACAACAAAGTTACAGTTTCTCTATGTGGAACATGATTCATTATCATACTCTTCCCTAAAATGATGGTTGACGCAGTGGAACGTCACTTACATCTCTTCTAAAAACGTCGGATGATTACAGCTCGGTTTTCATACCCACTAGGTTTGAACATTATTTGCAATAATATACACTGCACTCCAATCACAAACAATACTAGCATCAAAACTGTGCAGGTTTTACTTAGAATATAATGGACTAATAGAACGAAACTGTAGAATATAGAAAGTGAACAAACCGTTTTACTTTTACACCCAACACTTACTTTCAAAAATCGCCATACTATTAACAAACAGAACATAGGTCGTTGATTTAGATATGGACAAGCCTGTAATTCCCCATATTTTGTCTCAAAACCGTCAAAATACCAAATAAAGCCAACTACAGTGTCATGCAACCATCTGACTGTGACATCAGTATGGTTAACACACATATATAATCTTCAGGTACATAAGCTCACAATAGCTGAATAGAAAACAGAAAATCTAGCAAAATAAGCCAATAAAATTATCTCAAATTGCTCATAGTATGCTGTTTCGCCGTTTTAGACGTAGAGATACAGAAAACGAACTAACAGATGGTGATGCGAGTATGTCTGATGCTATCATACATTGTGGAACTGGCAACACAACTCGACGAGAATGAAGGTCTGCTACACAGATCCTTGCCAAATGAAGCTCTCTGACTGACCTATTTCCAAATAAGAGGTTTGCCTTAAAGGGGAGTTGAGAAATGTGATTGTTTAATTTTTATGAAAGAAAACAGTCATTTATCACTGGGTCATCTAAATATGTGTGTTGGCTTCGAAGCTGTCTGATTGGCCAATTTGCGAAAAAAAGGGGTTTGGCTTAGGGAAGGACTGCGTGGGGAGGGTTTGTGTCTCTGGAATGTAGGAAGGGGAAGGGGAGGGATGTGGCTTAGGAAGGTTGCGTGCGTCCCTGCATGTAGGCAACTATATAGTCAAAGGTTAAATTTGGTCCAAAGTCACTTCTGTATTTCTACTTTCACCTTCTACAGAAAATGTGTTCATATTAGATACCAACCACGTTTGCAACAGGATCAAAAGTTTCCTGTCAGGCAAGACACAGCTCATTGGTCGAGGGATGGCAGGTCCTCCAACGAACCCAAATTAATATTTGTTATGTAACACGCCCATTGCTGTTGATGTTGCACATTAATGACTTAGCACATTGTACTAACTGCAGTATTTGGTTTTAGCAGGTGGTTGAGTTATCAAAGTGAACATTGCTGTACAAAAGACCTGTATCTAATGACCGTGCTGCCAACGGGAGGTTAAACTCTAATGTTGCTCCCTGTACAAAAGATAATACTGGCAACTTGTTCTTAGCCCAAAATTTTGCATCTCACGAAACTTGACTCCAGTCACAATGGAGTAGGTTATGTGATACAAATGTCTGATAGTCAAAAGCACTGAGATATGAAGCATAACGCCCACAAGGGATCAGTTGTAGGTTAATTCACAGCAAGACTGTGATACATTGATAACGTAGTGGGGAACTGCAGTTTACCGCAAATGAAGTTGCATAAAACACTTGTATGGCCCATACTCTAAGCAATGAGAACCAAGGCGCTGCGAATGGTCACCAGCTTGCTTCACTGGCGAGTGGTGTGTAAAATAATAATGATAGATCTTACGTTGTGGACACGCGAAGAAGAACGACGCCGCACGTCTTACAAGAGGCTGTCTAGGTAACTTGAAGAATCTACTGTATGTACGTTCCTCCTCGTAAAGGTCATACACATAAAATTAGGGTCATAACAATTCGAAAAGATTCATACAGGCATTTAACCTTCTTACTTCCCGTTGTCGAATGGCATGGAAAGAAACCATAATACGTGATACAATAAAACGCACCTTCTTGGACGTACGGTACGTGAATGATTTGTCGTGTATAAAATGGCTGTTGCAGGGGCAACAGTCTGGATGATTGACTGACCTGGCCTTGGAACACTAACCAAAACAACCTTGCTGTGCTGGTCCTGCGACCGGCTGAAAGCAAGGGGAAACTACAGCCGTAATTTTTCCCGAGGGCATGCAGCTTTAGAGTATGATTAAATGATGATGGCGTCCTCTTGGGTAAAATATTCCAGAGGCAAAATAGTCCCCCATTCGGATCTCCGGGAGGGGACTACTCAAGAGGACGTCGTTATCAGGAGAAAGAAAACTGGCGTTCTACGGATCGGAGTCTGGAATGTCAGATCCCTTAATCGGGCAGGTAGGTTAGAAAATTTAAAAAGGGAAATGGATAGGATAAAGTTAGACATAGTCGGAATTAGTGAAGTTTGGTGGCAGAAGGAACAAGACTTTTGGTCAGGTGAATACAGGGTTATAAATACAAAATCAAATAGGGGTAATGCAGAAGTAGGTTTAATAATGAATAAAAACTAGGAGTGCGGGTAAGCTACTACAAACAGCATAGTGAACGCATTATTGTGGCCAAGATAGACACAAAACCCATACCTACTACAGTAGTACAAGTTTATATGCCAACTAGCTCTAGCTATGATGAAGAAATTGATGAAATGTATGATGAATTAAAAGAAATTATTCAGGTAGTGAAGGGAAACGAAAGTTTAATAGTCATGGGTGATTGGAATTCGACAGTAGGAAAAGGAAGAGAAGGAAACGTAGCAGGTGAATATGGATTGGGACTAAGTAATGCAAGAGGAAGCCGCCTGGTAGAATTTTGCACAGAGCATAACTTAATCATAGCTAACACATGGTTAAAGAATCATGAAGGAAGGTTGCATACATGGAAGAAGCCTGGAGATACTGACCGGTTTCAGATAGGTTATATAATGGTAAGACAGAGATTTAGGAACCAGATTTTAAATTGTAAGACATTTCCAGGGGCAGATGTGGACTCTGACCACAATCTACTGGTTATGAACTGTAGATTAAAACTGAATACACTGCAAAAAGGTAGGAATTTAAGGTGATGGGACATAGATAAACTAAAAGAACCAGAGGTTGTACAGAGTTTCAGGGAGAGCATAAGGGAACAATTGACAGGAAAGGGGAAAGAAATACAGTAAAAGAAGGATGGGTAGCTTTAAGGAATGAAATAGTGGAGGCAGCACAGGATCAAGTAAGTAAAAAGGCGAGGGCTAGTAGAAATCCTTGGGTAGCAGAAGAGATATTGAATTAAACTGGTGAAAGGAGAAAATACAAAAGTGCAGTAAGTCAAGCAGACAAAAAGGAATACAAACGTCTCAAAAATGAAATCGACAGGAAGTGCAAAATGGCTAAGCAGGAATGGCTAGAGGACAAATTTAAGGCTTATCTAACAAGGGGTAAGATAGATACTGCCTACAGGAAAATTAAAGAGACCTTTGGAAAAAAAAGAGAAGCAATTGCATGAATATCAAGAGCTCAGATGGAAAACCAGTTCTAAGCAAAGAAGGGAAAGCAGAAAGGTGGAAGGAGTATACAGAGGGTCTATACAAGGGCGATGTTCTTGAGGAGGATATTATGGAAATGGAAGAGGATGTAGATGAAGATGAAATGGGAGATATGATATTGCGTGAAGAGTTTGACAGAGCACTGAAAGACCTGAGTTGAAACAAGGCACCGGGAGTAGACAACATTCCATTAGAACTACAGACAGCCTTGGGAGAGCCAGTCCTGACAAAACTCTACTATTTGGTGAGCAAGATGTATGAGACAAATAAAATACCCTCAGACTTCAAGAAGAATATAATAATTCCAATCCCAAAGAAAGCAGGTATTGACAGATGTGAAAATTACCGAACTATCAGTTTAATAAGTCACAGATGCAAAATACTAATTCGAATTCTTTACAGACGAATGGAAAAACTGGTAGAAGCCGACCTTGGGGAAGATCAGTTTGGATTCCGTAGCAATATTGGAACACATGAGGCAATACTGACCATACGAATTATCTTAGGAGAAAGATTAAGGAAAGGCAAACCTCCGTCTCTAGCATTTGTAGACTTAGAGAAAGCTTTTGACAATGTTGACTGGAATACTCTCTTTCAAATTCTGAAGGTGGCAGGGGTAAAATACATCGAGCGAAAGGCTATTTACAATTTGTACAGAAACCTGATGGCAGTTATAAGAGTCGAGGGGCATGAAAGGGAAGCAGTTGTTGGGAAGGGAGTGAGAAAGGGTTGTAGCCTCTCCCTGATGTTATGCAATCTGTATATTGAGCAAGCAATAAAGGAAACAAAAGAAAAATTTGGAGTAGGTATTAAAAAACCATGGAGAAGAAATAAAAACTTTAGGTTCGCCGATGACATTGTAATTCTGTCAGAGACAGCAAAGGACTTGGAAGAGCAGCTGAACGGAATGGACAGTGTCTTGAAAGGAGGGTATAAGATGAACACCAACAAAAGTAAAACGAAGTTATTGGAATGTAGTAGAATTAAGTCGGGTGATGCTGAGGAAATTAGATTAGGAAATGAGACACTTAAAGTAGTAAAGGAGTTTTGCTATTTGGGGAGCAAAATAAGTGACGATGGTCGAAGTAGAGAGGATATAAAATGTAGACAGGCAATGGCAAGGAAAGCGTTTCTGAAAAAGAGAAATTTGTTAAATCGAATATAAATTTAAGTGTCAGGAAGTTGTTTCTAAAATTATGGAAGTGAAACATGGACGTGAAACATGGGCGATAAATAGTTTAGACAAGAAGAGAATAGAAGCTTTCGAAATGTGGTGCTACAGAAGAATGCTGAAGATTAGATGGGTAGATCACATAATTAATGAGGAGGTATTGAATAGAATTGGGGAGAAGAGGAGTTTGTGGAACAACTTGGCCAGAAGAAGGGATCGGTTGGTAGGATATGTCCTGAGGCATCAAGGGCTCACCAATGTAGTACTGGAGAACAACGTGGAGGATAAAAATCGTAGAGGAAGACCAAGATCTGAATACACTAAGCAGATTCAGAAAGATGTAGGCTGCTGCAGGTACTGGGAGATGAAGAAGCTTGCATTGGATAGAGTAGCATGGAGAGCTGCATTAAACCAGTCTCAGGACTGAAGACCACAACAACAACAACAAAATTGCTACAATCTACTTCATCCACTAACGTAACTGGTCTCACAAAACAACATACAAGTGAAGTATGCAAGCTGTATCCATGGTATACAAATTGTTCTGTGGCAGTGCAGTAATAAATAAGGACGGCTGACGTTCGTGATTTTGGGTCTGAGCCAGTAATAAATAAGGATGGCAGACGTTCATGATTTTGAGGCTGAGAGGGTAATTAGATTAGATCAGATTCGTTTTTCGTTCCATAGACCCAAATGTGAGATGATTCTCGTGGGTGTGGAACATAAAACCTAAAACATTTGAATATAATACTTACTAAACTGATTGTTTGCCAGGAAATTGTCAAAATACTCGTCGGTCAGAACATTACAATAAACTAGAACTGCTAAAATTTACGGAATTAATACACTGTCAGAACCAAACATTGTTATAAACTTTTAATAAATTTATCGTACACAAAATACCTAATCTTGACTATTGTGTCCAAGAGCTGTCAAAATTGAATATAACAGACATTTTTACTTAAGTGGTCTAACAGTCCATGTTAAGATATTCATCTATAGAGTAGAAGGTGTTTCCTATCAAAACGGATTTCAAACTCTGTTTAAACTGTGCTTTATCTGAAACCAAGTTTTAATTGTTACTTTAGATTTATTGAAAATTAATGTTCTTGAACATTTGACCCCTTTTTGTAATAAGGTAAGGGATTTTATTTCTTTAAGTAGAGTGTCCTTATTCTTGGTAATGGTAATATGTATTGAGCTATTGGATGGAAACAGAGATATCACTTACAACAGATTTCATTAAGGAATAAATATACTGAGAATACATAGTTCCTTGAACAGGTTTCTACATGATGTTCTTGAATTTACACACAAATGATTCTTATTACACACTTTTTGCACTCTAAAAACTTTTGCTTGATTTGATGTGCTATCCCTGAATATGATCCCCTATGACATAATTGAATGAATGTAAACAAAGTATGCAAGTTTTTTATATTTATATCTCCTACATCTGACATCCTTCTCACTGCAAATAGAGACTTGGTTACGCGCTTCAACTATTCTGTGGTATGCCATTCCCAACTTAATTTATTATTGAGTTGTAATCCCAGAAGTTTAACGCTGTCAACATCTTCGGTCTGCATGTCTTCACATGTTATACACATCCTGGAAGGAAATCTCTTACAGGTTCTGAACTGCATATAGTTGAGTCTTTCCAAAGTTTAATAATAGTGAATTAGCTTCAAAACATTTATTAATGTCAGTGAAAATTAGATTAGCAGCTATTTCTAAATACGTACTTGACTTGCTTCTTGTTGCAATGTTCGTATCATATGCAAACAAAACAAACTTAGCATCTGACAATGTAACAGACTATGGGTCAGTAGTGTACCCACGAAACAGCAACGGACCCAACATGAAACATTCAGGAACGCCACATGTAATTAACTCCCAGTCAGATGAAGACTGACTGCCTACTGCTCAGGTATTTCGCAACGACACCCTGTCTTTCTTGTCAGTTAAATAAGACTCCAACCATTTCGTAGCATAGCCGGTGACACCATAATATTCTAATTTACTTAAGAGGATGCTGTTATTCACACAGTGAAAGGCTTTTGATAGATCACAGAAAATGCCTGTAGCCTCTAGTTTATCATCTAATGATAATTTTGTTTGTATAACAGCACAATGAAAATCACATACCAGTATCAGCTAGTACCGTAATAACATATTAATTATCAGAGTAAAACATGTATCCAACGAAAGCAAAACACACTGGAATTATGTTGGTACTATCTAATTTCAGTTTGAACTGACGTGGGTTAGTAAAATCTTCCTGATTAATAACCCTTTAAGTCTAAGTAAAATCTCGTTTAACTTCACTAAATTTTTCCACACAGTTCGTCATGCTCAAGCCTTACACAGAATGCACAACGTTTGAGAGAGCGATGAAGTTTGCCAGTGAGGTAGCCAAAATGGCTTCGCCTGTGGGGCAGAGTGCAGGAGGGAGGTAACGTGGGGGCGTGGCCGACAAATTTAATCCACAACGCATCGCAGAACGCGGGCTGTCTGCGGCCAAGCTGTTCTGGCGACGAGATCCCTGCCGCCATTGCAAATGCTGCCAGCGTCCCCAGTTACGAGGTTAACAGCAGGGAATGGTAGTTACCGGCTGAAAGAAAAGGATTAAAGAGCTTAAGTGCAGTTAGTCTGTTCATTATTTGCTCCAGACAGAGACTGAGTGCGGCAACACCGTTGTGAACAAGTGTTTCTACATCGCTCTCTCGTTCGAGTGGCTAATTTTTTCTGAACATTTTCTTTGGTCGGCCGTCAAAAACTCACCACGTCGCATCGAAAATTAGAAGCTGCAACTGTATCTTCTGTTCTGGAAGGATTATATAATCTAACAGTGTCAGTTCTAGTTAATGAGTCGATACACTTTTTTTTAGTTTCATTTCCTCATTGATCTGTGATCACATAATTAATGTTGGTACGGTAAGTCGAAAAAGAGAGAGAGGGAGAGAGAAGTGATATATACGTGCGTATTATAGTTCCCTTCCCTCGACACTTTCTCTCCTTCATACCTCCTCTGTGTTACCACAGATGACGTGTCACTGATCCCATTTGTACTAAGGTTGCAGTACACGCGAGATGCCTATTTGCTTCCACCGCCCTGAGTGGAACGGCATAAGTTCTAATAAACATTCACCAACCTGCAGTCTTCTACAGTTGTTGCTCCTGCGCCGAAAACAGCACGTAGATCGTGAATCCGTTGTCTTGAGGCTGTAAGAAACTCTTAGAGAGGAATGTATATTATACGAATAATTAAATTTCCAATTCGTTTGTTTATATGGGATGCCACTCGCTTTTTACTGGCAGAACACGAGAAACTGCACAGTTACATTAAGTCACAAATAATTTCCATTCTTCAACAAAATAATGAAATGCCTCTTTCTCTAATTACTATCTCACTGTTCCAACCACATGTCCAACCATACATTGCTAACAAAGTGTTAACCTGATACCGACCGTGGCAGAGAGCATGTCTGTCTTCGAGACTACTGAACCAGCTATATCTTATAGCCGAACCACTTCGCCCGCCATCCAAGTTAGGCGCGATCCGAAGATCACCGAAGTGCTTCATCTACCTTTTCCTTTAGCACTTGTTTATTATTCTGCTGGTTATCAATACTTGTGAAATAATGGAATGATAGCACCTGTAAGTAGGCTGTTAAGGTTTTTATGTTGGTAAAGCCACGTAGCGTTCTGTATGAAAATCACTGACTGTGCTGTGTGCAGTCTGTGGCTGGTTTGCATTGTTGGAATATTTGCTATTGTAGTGTTGGGCAGTTGGATGTGAATAGCGCGTAGCGTTGCGCACTTGGAGGTGAGCCACCAGCAGTGGTGGATGAGGGGATAGAGATGGCGAAGTTTTGAGAGCGGATGATCTGGACGTGTGTCCATCACAGACAGTACATTTGTAATACATTGACATTTGAACATTATTAAGGTAAATATATTGTTTGCTCTCTATCAAAATCTTTCATTTGCTAACTATGCCAATCAGTAGTTAGTGCCTTCAGTAGTTTGAATCTTTTATTTAGCTGGCAGTATTGGCACTCGCTGTATTGCAGTAGTTCGAGTAACGAAGATTTTTGTGAGGTAAGTGATTCATGAAAGGTATAGGTTATTGTTACTCAGGGCCATTCTTTTGTAGGGATTATTGAAAGTCAGATTGCGTTCGCTAAAAATATTGTGTGTCAGTTTAGTGTTGATCAGAATAAGTAAAGAGAGAAATGTCTGAGTACGTTCAGTTCTTCTCAGCTGATTGAAAATCATATAACGTAAGGGGTTTACCAGCACAGTAATTCATATAATTTTCCAAAGGGGACATTTCACACACTATAGAGAAATGCTTTAATGTGAGAGGCAAGGAAATATGCTGTATTAATAATAGGAGATTACCATTTTGGCGCGCAACTTCCGAACGCAGCAGCCAATTGCGGAGAAGGACCACAATTTAGGCTGTCTTCCTCACGATAACCGTACCGAGCGAACCATCTGTCATCGGTGCCTCACACCACATTACGTCATCTTGCCACTGCTGGCGTCTCAGCTGCTCTAAGAACAGCTTCTTATACCTGAATATAATGGCTGTCAATCCAGAAATACATCTTACATCGTCTTTCATTCTCTCTTATATTGTGCAAATCATTTGATCCCGTTTCATCTCACCTCGTTCCCAATTACAGGCCACATGTCTTGCGGATACGCATTAATTCACTTTGGTGCAATGATCTTCATTGCCTTCTAAATCCTCATGTCGTTCATCATTGCTGATTCTTGCGCCTGTTGAGGGGCTATTTAGACGATGTGCGTCTCCAGCAGAAAGGGTTCTTCTGCGTCAGTCTCTTAGATTTCTTCCGAATCCGATGTAATAGCGTAGGATATGTTTGCTTGTACACATTGCGTTGGTCGTTACTGTGAGTCACATGTGCACCCTTCCTGTTTGGAATGTAGAAGGACGGCGTATTTTATCTACAGTCAAAAACATTCTCAACAAGTATAAATAAAAGGTAAATGATGCTTCTTCTTGTGAAATGTCCAGCATAATTAGACGTTTGAAATTATTACTAGTCCTCTAAAATATTACACTCCTGTCACTGTGCCTCTGAGCGATACCATCGTACAGACCGAAGCTGGCCTTCGATGCCTAAGTCGGACGACCTATGCAGCCTGTAGACTCGGCGGTAACTGGAGACTGTACATGACCCGGCGCCCTGAAAAGAACTGTCCGCCATAGCTAAGTACTCGGGTATTTAAAGAGGCATCGACCTGTCACTATGCACACATGTAATGCCCTTGGGTTGGTAGCTGCGAACCCAGGCGGACGTCTGTATACGAGGGCGTTTGAGAAGCCTGTGCAAAAATAAAAACTTACGTGTTTGGGCTAAACCTTTTTTGTTTTTCGACATAATTCTCCGTTTTGACTTATAAACTTCGTCCAGCGCTGTTCTAGTTTGTTGATCTCTTCTGAATAATAGGAATTGTCCAAGTCTGCAAAATAGCTATTAGTTGCTGCAATCACCTCCTCCTCGTTTGAATAAAATCTTTGTCGCGCCAGCCATTTCTTCAAATTGGGAAACAAATATTAGTCCGAGAGAGCCAAGTCTGGACAGTTGGAATCCTTCCATTAATTTTGCAACCCCAGCTGCTGAGGTGTGTGCTGGTGCATTGTCGTGATGGGAAAGGACTTTATTGCGGTCCAATTGCCGGCATTTTTCTTGTAGCTCGATTTTAAAACGGTCCAATAACGATGAATAATATGCACCTGTAATAGTTTTACCCTTTTCCAGCTGGTCGATGAGGATTATCCCTTTCGAATTCCAAAAGACAGTCGCCATAACCTTTCAGGCCGAAGGACTGGTCTTCGCATTTTTTGGTGCAGATTCTTCGTCGGCAACCCATTGTTTAGATTGTTTGGTCTCAGGAGTATGGTAATGTATCCATGTTTCGTCCACAGTGAGGAAACGACGCTTAAAGTCCTGCGGATTCTTCCTGAAGAGCTGTAAATCATCCTTGCAAAACTTCACACGATGCCCTTTTTGGTCAAGAGTGAGCAATCGTGGAACCCATCTTGCGGATAGCTTTCTCATGTGCAAATGTTCATGCAAGATATTACACTCCTGGAAATTGAAATAAGAATACCGTGAATTCATTGTCCCAGGAAGGGGAAACTTTATTGACACATTCCTGGGGTCAGATACATCACATGATCACACTGACAGAACCACAGGCACATAGACACAGGCAACAGAGCATGCACAATGTCGGCACTACTACAGTGTATATCCACCTTTCGCAGCAATGCAGGCTGCTATTCTCCCATGGAGACGATCGTAGAGATGCTGGATGTAGTCCTGTGGAACGGCTTGCCATGCCATTTCCACCTGGCGCCTCAGTTATACCAGCGTTCGTACCTTCTAGAGCACGTTGGGTGGCACGGGATACATGCGGACGTGCATTGTCCTGTTGGAACAGCAAGTTCCCTTGCCGGTCTAGGAATGATAGAACGATGGGTTCGATGACGGTTTGGATGTACCGTGCACTATTCAGTGTCCCCTCGACGATCACCAGTGGTGTACGGCCAGTGTAGGAGATCGCTCCCCACACCATGATGCCGGGTGTTGGCCCTGTGTGCCTCGGTCGTATGCAGTCTTGATTGTGGCGCTCACCTGCACGACGCCAAACACGCATACGACCATCATTGGCACCAAGGCAGAAGCGACTCTCATCGCTGAAGACGACACGTCTCCATTCGTCCCTCCATTCGCGCCTGTCGCGACACCACTGGAGGCGGTCTGCACGATGTTGGGGCGTGAGCGGAAGACGGCCTAACGGTGTGCGGGACCGTAGCCCAGCTTCATGGAGACGGTTGCGAATGGTCCTCGCCGATACCCCAGGAGCAACAGTGTCCCTAATTTGCTGGGAAGTAGCGGTGCGGTCCCCTACGGCACTGCGTAGGATCTTACGGTCTTGGCGTGCATCCGTGCGTCGCTGCGGTCCGGTCCCAGGTCAACGGGCACGTGCACCTTCCGCCGACCACTGGCGACGACATCGATGTACTGTGGAGACCTCACGCCCCACGTGTTGAGCAATTCGGCGGTACGTCCACCTGGCCTCCCTCATGCCCACTATACGGCCTCGCTCAAAGTCCGTCAACTGCACATACGGTTCACGTCCACGCTGTCGCGGCATGCTACCAGTGTTAAAGAATGCGATGGAGCTCCGTATGCCACGGCAAACTGGCTGACACTGACGGCGGCGGTGCACAAATGCTGCGCAGCTAGCGCCATTCGACGGCCAACACCGCGGTTCCTGGTGTGTCCGCTGTGCCGTGCGTGTGATCATTGCTTTTACAGCCCTCTCGCAGTGTCCGGAGCATGTATGGGGGGTCTGACACACCGGTGTCAATGTGTTCTTTTTTCCATTTCCAGGAGTGTATGTACCCATTCATTCGAGATGTCCACAGCACTAGAAATCTCACGCACCTGAACTCATCTGTCATCCATCGTTTTAGACTCTGGAAACCACAACGTAATCCATTACACTGGAATTTGCGTATGTAATATTTGTCTCCTGTTTTCGTTATCAATTCTCTCTTTAAGGTTTATGTCATTGATGTGTTATTAAGTGACATTTAATCGTAATGGTGATGTGTTTGTGATAAATTTTCAAAGCGCTGTTACCTTGAAACAGCATACTGTAAAGCATGTTTCATACTTAATTTGTAAATTATTGACAAAAATAACTCACTCCTGAGAGAACACTCCTAAATGAAGGCATTAACTGTCAATAAATCATTATGTGACATTTTTATACCAATAATTACAATAAATCATTCCAAGAATGAGGTGCTTTTGTAAATTTCTGCTAGGCATACATGAACTCTTGTGAGAGGCCCATATCAAACGTTAATAAAAGTTGATAGTCGATCATGCGGTTGTTGATTTTGCATGTGGTGTCAAAATTACGTTACGTTTGAGGGAAGTGTTGTGAAGTGAGCGTTACCCCACTCTACTCGATGGGTTCTATTTATATTCTTTGCTAGGAAAAAATAATTTATCAAGTTTGCTTTGTGACTTGGTTGCCTCAAGCTCTTTGATCCTCTTCTTTTTCTGTTTTCCCAGAATCAGTTATTCACTACCATACAATACTATGATTCAAACGTCCATTAAGTTAAATTTATTCCTCCACTTAAGGAGGAAGTACTACTGTCTAAGGAATTCATGTATGTAAAGTTTCTCCAGCTAGTTTCTTATGCCTTTTCTTTTCGCTAGCACAGAATGGAAGGGGTTTAAAATTTATCATAATAGCGATAGAGGCAACATTCCTCTTCAGTCCTGAGGTATCATGCATGACATCTGCAGGTTTTACATTTTTGTCAAGTGCGTATGGAGCTGATCGTTTTATAGCATGTGATATCATACACGATAAACATTATATCACTAAGGTTTTGAGTGGGGTCCGCCTTTAGCAAAACACAGCTTTTTTTTGTTCCAGACATGTTTCACCGCAAGTGCAGTATCATCAGTGGTTTTTTTTATTACTATGGCTCTTAAACCTAAGGAATGTTCTTTACTGTTTGAATACATATAAATATTAGTTGCTAAATCGTAATTACAAGTTTCTCAAGAGCACATAAAATTGTGTAGTCATACCTTCTTACCACATGGTATGGTTTTCCTTCTGTATTAGATTACATTAGATTTATTTTCATTTCAATTGATCCACAGTGAGGAGGTCCTCCAAGATGTAGAGCCTGTCAGAAAAACAATAATACATGAGAAATATTTACAACTGAAACAAATAAGCTAATGTACCTTCCACAGGACCCAAGTGGAATGATCATCATTTTTTAATGAACATTATATGAAAGAATCATTTTACAAACACTCGTTTACTTAGATTACATTAATGCACTGAATTTAAAATTTTGAAAAGAATGTTTTTTCTTACTTATAAGGTAATAAACATGTAATAGAACTACTACAACACTTATTTGCAATGAACACATTACTGCACTGCAATGGTCCTGAATACAGATTGTACTTATATATAAACAAATCAGTTTGTTCTACTGAGAAATTCATCAATGGAGTAGAAGGATTAAACCACCAATAAATACTTTAGGCTTCCCTTAAACTGAATTTCATTGGTCGTTAAGCTTCTTCTGGCTGCTGGCAACTTATAGAAAATGTGTGTTCCTGAATAATGCACACCCTTTTGTACAATAGTAAGTGACTTTAAATCCTTGTGAAGATTATTCTTATTTCTAGTATTGATTCCAGGAATTGAGCTGTTGGTTTGAAGAAGTGATATATTTTTAATGACAAATATCATTAAGGAATAAATATGCCTGTAAAGTCATTTTTCTCAGTGTATCAGATTAGGTAAAAGACTGATTACTATGTGGTCTCAAGTATCCAATGAATCTCGTGAGGCGAAGCTTGCTGCAGCATGAGAATATCAGCCTTTAACTCGTTCTTTGGAAACTCCTTCCAAAAGCAAGGCATGAAGTAACTTAGATCGAGAGCATCATGCATTATTTCGCTGCTCAGATCCCTTCACTCATAGAGGCTTAAAGATTATTTTCTCCAGCGTCATAGTACTGGAAATTTTGATTCGACCTGGCGCAGTCGTGCGAGTTTTTGTACACAGAATCCCGTTTATCCCTAACAATTTACCATTTCCGTTTAAAACTGTACAATTCCCTGAGATCTTATGCTATCCCACGACCATAAACAAGGCGAATGACAGATTCTATGTTTTGCTGGCGTGGACCTTAGTGTCAGTTGCTTTACGTACAACCAGCTCGACGCGGCTCTCTCCCCGTAAGTGAAACGAAGAGTCGCATCAGTCATTTCGCCACACGTACTACTTCTAACGTTGTACTCGAAGAAGCTTTATAACTCAAAAATAAACTACATACGTACGAAGTCGTTGACACATTTATAAATAAATGACCGGGCAACCGCGGGATCCTCTACTAGATCCACAACAGTCTCAGACAACATGCATAAAATATTGAAATAACTAAAATACGCGTAGATTAAACGTAATGATGCTGGAAAGTAAATATATGGTGCTACGCAGAGGTTGTAACACAATTCACAGCGTATTTAGTTTGTCAAATTAAGTTATGGTTTACATTCATGAAATGTGCCACTATCATGTCATAGTATGTAAACTGGATTTGGATTATAGCAACTTAATGGTGTCGCACCTACAGCATTGTCGAAGGACCAGGCTGAACACGATCAAACAGACGACGGTAGCTGTTACGTCTCACAGGGGGACGTGGAGCCGGGGCAATAAATAAAAGACGACCGCAGCGGGAAGCAATTTGGCTAAGGCGGCTCCCGCAGCGTTTAACGAGTCGTTCCACGTCCCGCCGGCAGAGCGCACCACCTTCTTGCCGCAGCCGCCATTTCCGTAGTTGATAAGTTGTGTTCCTTCTCCTGCACTCTTCCTTGCGCCCCCCCCCCCCCCCCTTTCCGACTTTCTCCTTCGCTCTCTCTCCCTTTTTCTCTGTGCTGCTCTGCCTTCCTGCAGTCTTCGGGCCAACTCCATCCCGACGCTGTGAGGTCGTTGTTGATGGTACACGGGGCGTTCATTATCTCCACGGCACAACATCCGGCTTGCAAATCTCCAGGTCGCCTGTTTTCCTTGTTCTTGTCTTACTGCCCTTGTAGCCCATGCTGGTATCTTCCACAAGCAAGATGTGCTTACAATTAAAAAATAGTATTCAAAGCATTTCACAGTGCACTTAAAAATGCGGCAGAACGTCACCGTCAAGCATCAAAGAAAGAAAGTGTTTGCCGGACGTGGATTTAGTATATGCTTAATCTTAAATGTTCTATTTGTTTTCGTGAGACGCTGCAAAGGCGCATGAGGATTTGCATATTTTTCCTATGAGTGTTGTTACCCAAAAGAGACCAAAGTTGTCAAACTGGAAAATAATGTACGTTTCATGGTACCTGGAGAGGAGAAAGCTAACACTGTGCTTGAACAGGAACGTCAACAGAATAATCAATTTTCATTAGTAAGACTTGTTATTAATAGCGGAAGTCTGAGCTACACTGAAGGGGAAAATTCAGTGTTTTACGTTATTTAGTACTTAGAAAAGTAGGATAGAGGGAAAGGCACTATATATTGCCGTCTGTATGTTACTTGGAGTGCTTATATATGTATATGTTCTCGGTCGTGACAGTGTAGATGTTTTGTAATGTTTGTACGACACTTTTCGTATTCTTTCAGTTCTCGGCCGAGAGAAAAATTTACTGTAAGAAGAGTATAGCTTATGAATTTTGCATTGGCCATTACCAAACGCCGCTGTCTACATCGACATCTATGCTCTGTACACCACTGTGAAGGGCATGGCAGAGGGTACGTCTCATCGTACCAGTTTTTTCCGAAGTCTACCACATTGGCCACATGTCCTAACTGAATGAGGTTCAAGTGGCCGATGCAGACTCACTTACTTCGGAAGTGGACAGCAACTCTCCTCTTTATTCTGAAGTAATGCTATCGGCTTGGCGTCTTCCTTAAAGTGCAAACACTTCGCTGTTCTTAGACTGAACAGTCAATGGTTTCGTCCATATTACATACGTGATGAGCAGGGTAAAATTGTTTCTCCTACACTGTTTTAACGATACAAAAACTGGTCACTGTTGAGCTTGTTAAAAGCTTGTCCTCTGGCCACTGAGATAGGCTTTCCGAGACTAATATTAGTGTACTGTATTTGTTTACAGTCTCTGAATGTTTGTTAAAACGGTATTTTGCTACCCTCTGCCAACTCTGCTAATCTCCAATGATCGTTCACTGTAAATCCACAAACTCAATTTTCCATACGAAAATCTTAATCAGGGGCTTCTTATTTCTATTGCAGACTCCTTAGGCTCCTATGACCTTTTCAGCACGTGCATCTCTATTTTTTCCTGTAACTCTTCTTTCCAACTTTTTATGTGGAACACGAAACTGCCTTGCTGCCGTAGAAGAAGGCAACTTATCATCCCTTACCGCTAGAATCGCAAAACAGGGGTTCTATGTTCGTCGCTCTGATTTCTTGACATTTTTCTAGGCATTTGGTGTCTGAAAGAATACCAAGGAGCTGCAACAGACAGCTTTCAATCGGATTTTCGTATTAGACCAAATAGAACAGAGATCGTTTTAAATAACATTAGTTTACTAACTACATCGTCACCAACGGTCGAATGACGGATGATAACTTTGTATCGAAAAGTATTTACGAGTATAAGTTAGTCTGCAGTATTATGTACGATATGTGAAAGTAACTAACTCCTGTTCGGTAAACAGATAGCGCGAGTAGAATAGCCCGTTTTCCCGATTATACACCATGTCGTCACTAACAGTTCACAGATGAAACTAGCAAACCGAAAGTAACGACAAGGAACTACATTTGTAAGTGAAAAGATGTTGTTTAAACACTGATATCGTAAAAAAAATTACTTTAAATTCATGCGAAGTAACATGAATAACGTAAATGATTTACCTTACATCAGGATACTGAAAATTTAGAAAAGACAGAACAAGCTTCCTCTGTCAAATTCACTGACGACAATGAGAGTGTATATTAGAACCAGTCTGACCGCTTCCCGGCAGGCAGCAGCACCTTCCTATGCATCAGAGAAGCGTTACAAACAACCATATTTTGAAAGAAATTGAAAGATGAATAATCTGTGTGGCGACCTGCAGCAATATGCAGCTCAGTCGAAGCGCCCTGTTTCTGTACAAACGTGTGGCAGCGAAGCTCCGCCTAGCTTCCCGCTCCCGCCACCAGAGGCGCCACCGAACGGAGCTCTGGTTTTACCGCCAGAGCACTCTGAATACTTGCGCGCCAATTGGCGAGGCCGTCGTTTAGCGCTGTTCGTGGACACAGCTGTTCTAAATACGTGCTCCAGGCTTCTGTGACCTCGTGGAATCTCCTACATTATTACGCAACGCATAACAGTTTGTCGACCGGCTCGTAATCTACATCTCGCGCCAGTAAACAATACGTGGTCAGCGTACTGCATCTCGCTTCCTACTGCGTCCATTCCGTTAACATCGCCTGTAATTCGGTACTTAATACTGCGTGTCGTCCAGTCTTGTGAATAACTGTCAGTAAGTTCTGCAAAATATTGTTCACATGTTCTGAGAAGAAAGACATTGTTCTCACTACACTGTTCAAAATTTAAGAACCTTCACTCGGAACCCTAGATATTACGAGCACCATGGAAATTACTAAATAAGTTTAATCGGAATGAAGGCGGCACGAAGATAAATGGTATCTGTATTCTGGTGCTGAAGAAGATGTGTACCAGTCCTCCACCAGGAGACAGTATCAATAGCAGGAGACAGCAACCGACAACAGCCAATTGCGTTCCAGTTTTCAAAACATGTGCCATCACGTCCCTGATCGGGGCCGCGCGGAAACAGAATTTTACTCCAGTCAGCAGCGAGCCAGGGTGTAATCGGAATTACACACTCATCACATTTCGTTGAACGTTTAGTAATAAATTTGTTTCACGTAATATACTGTGAACATGTGAAGTAATGAGACCAGCAGACCATGTCATACTTTGTCTGTTATTATCTTTTCGACAGCTAACCTGTTTCTTCAATTATTTGATCACTCCTAGTTTCAAAGCCGAAGCCCCATCACCCAGTGCTCCTGCATAAAAATTATACAGAATTTTGAAAATATTTAAATCCAAACCGCATTCCACTGCCAGACTAAGCTTCGTCAAATAGTATGCAAGTCATTAGGTCTTGGAACATTTCACACATGGCTACCACAAAGAAGTAGGTCATATGGTTGTAAAACTACCGTATGCTAACGTAGACTATGATTAGTAAGAGTAGATTACGTTGCTTACTCTAGTACACTTGGTCAGTTAAAATTCGGGGCCAACGAGATATACGGGTCCTACAACAAACTTGTGACGTCACACTGGTCGGCTTGTCCGCCACACATTGCGAGCGCTCGGCTCCGTGTCTGGAGACTAGAAATCTACACTGTAGGAATCAGCATGGGTTTCGAAAAAAGACGATCGTGTGAAACCCAACTCACGCTATTCGTCCACGAGACTTAGAGGGCCGTAGACACGGGTTCCCAGTTAAATGCCGTGTTTCTTGACTTCTGCAAGGCCGTCGATACAGTTCCCCACAGTCGTTTAATGAACAAAATAAGAGCATATGGAATATCACCCCAATTGTGTGATTGGATTGAAGAGTTCCTAGATAACAGAACGCAACATGTCATTCTCAATGGAGAGAAGTCCTCTGAAGTAAGAGTGATTTGAGCTGTGCCGCAGGGTAGTGTCGTAGGACCGTTGCTATTCACGATATACATAAATGACCTTGTGGACAACATACGAAGTTCACTGAGGCTTTTTGCGGATGATGCAGTAGTATATCGAGAGCTTGTAACAATGGAAAATTGTTCTGAAATGCAGGAGGATCTGCAGCGAATTGACGCACGGTGCAGCGAAAGGCAATTGAATATCAATGTAGACAATTGTAATGTGCTCTGAACACACAGAAAGAAAGATCCTTTATCACTTAGCTACAATATAGCAGGTCAGCAACTGGAAGCAGTTAATTCCATAAATTACCTGGGAGTAGGCGTTAGGAGTGATCTAAAATGGAATAACCATATAAAATTAATCGTCGGTAAAGCAGATGCCAGACTGAGATTCACTGGAAGAATCCTAAGGAAATGCATTCCGAAAACAAAGTAAGTTGGTTACAGTACACTTGTTCGCTCATTGCTTGAATACTTCTCATCGGTGGGATCCGCACCAGATAGGGTTGATAGAAGAGATAGAGAAGATCCAACGGAGAGCAGCGCGCTTCGTTACAGGATCATTTAGTAATCGCGAAAGCGTTACGGAGATGATAGATAAACTCCAGTGGGAGACTCTGCAAGAGAGACGTTCAGTAGCTCGGTACGGTCTTTTGTTGAAGTTTCGAGAACATACCTTCACCGAAGAATCAAGCAGTATATTGCTCCCTCCTACGTATATCTCGCGAAGAGACCATCAGGATAAAATCAGGGAGATTAGAGCCCACACGGAGGGATACCGACAATTTCTTTCCACGAACAATACGAGACTGGAATAGAAGGGAGAGCCGCTAGAGGTACTCGAAGTACCCTCCGCCACACACCGTCAGGTGGCTTGCGGAGTATGGATGTAGATGTAGATCCACGAGAAATCAGTTTGTAACTGAAGAAACACCCACTAAAGTTCTTAATTTTGTTGCGTGTTATCGAGACCTTGCATGTATTTAAACACGTAGTCAAGAGTTATTAAACTCGTCTAAAATAGCTACTCGCTCTTCTCCGGAGACGGTTGCTTACACTCGTAAGATTTGTAGCGTCACGTGCTGTGACGTACGCGCCACAGAATGTTGTTCTCGTGAGCCTTGGTTAAAATCGTAGTCAGGTCACCAGTCCGTTAGGTGTGTTGCATGCCCATCGGGCATTATCTCATTTGGACCAATTTGTGTGCATGGGCGATCAATGTCTTTCTAGAATTCCCTAAAAGTCAGAAGTAGTGGACCTTCAGAGTGAGGACATACTTCATGAAGAGCCGCCTAACCATCGAGATACTTCTGTTTTACACGGTTGCCCTAGTGTCACTTACTTAAAAATAGACAGCATATGTAGCATAATAGGAATTGTCAATGTTTAATACAGGTTTTATTCGAAAGTTGTTAATATGTAGAATGAAACAGAAGGGCGTTGTGGAAATTTTTTAATAAAATATCATATAGCGCTAGAACAGCCAATTCCCTCTAAAATAGGAAAACTTAAAAAAAAAAAAAGCAAAACAAAAATATAACAAACATCGCTTCAACACTTCGTCAAGCTTACAGAAAACTTCACTGTTAAACATAAACAACTTCCACACTTATCAATAATAACAGGCAACGTTGACGTTGATCATTATGAAGATCGTTCTATTTAGTTCAAAATAGCAACACAGTTCTATACATCTTTTTTATATTTGTGCATGTAACTAAACGAACAAAGAGAAGTCGCACCCAGTTTCTCTCTGACACAATCATTTATATCTATTTTCCTACCAGTGCTACTAATACCATGAGCAATCCTGTTACAACTTCCTTGCACACTGTGTGGTCCTTCAGTGTTATGCTGGAGCGACGAACAGATGCTGTTCACGAACAGAGAATGCAGATATTAATTTGTTCTACATCTATTGTCAAACAGAAGAAATAATACACAATAACTATAATACATAACTCCGTTGCTGTCGTTGCAGCGTCGAAAGCTCGAGATTTTATCCCGAAGAGACGCGGTAAGGAAACCGAGAATGTTTTGCATACACAGTGCCAAACATAAAAATGTTGTTGTGATCTTGTCCGAAGTGTGGTTTGATGCACCTATCCATGCCACGATGTCCTGTGCAAACCTCTTCACCTCTAAGTAACTACTGCAGCCTGCATCCTTCTGAATCTGCTTACTGTATTCATCTCTTCGTCCCCCTCTACGATTTTTACCCTCCACACTTCTCTCCCCTACTAAATTGGTGACCTGCTGATGTGGCAGAATATGTCCTATCAACCAATCCCTCCTTCTAGTCAGTCTGTGTTACACATTTCTTTGCTCCCCAGTTCTATTCAGTATCTCCTGATTAGTTACGCAATCTACCCATCATCAGCACTTTCCTGTAGCACCGCATTTGTTAAGCTTCTTCTACCATCACGTCTGAACTGCTTATTGACCATGTTTCACTTCTGAAGAAGACCACATTACAGAAAAATTCTGTCAGAATATACTTCCAAATAATTAAATTTATATTCTATGTTAACGGAGTATCCTTCTTCAGAAACAGTTTTTTTTTCCATCACCAGTCTACATTTTATATCCTCTCTACATTTTATATCCTCTCTACTTGGGCCATCATCAGTTACATTACTGTCAAAATAGCTAAACTCGTCTACTACTTTTAGTGTACCGTTTCCTAATTCAATTTCTTCAGCTAAGATGTCAGTCATGAGAGACCGACAACGCGACTTCTAGTGATGAGACAGTGTCCCTCCTCTCGCAATGAGTCTTTCATGACTTGCATGTACAGCAAATGGAATGTTATTTATTTGTAATTTCTGCAACCAGTCACTTTTTTAATTTTTGTTTTATGTTTAATCTAACATAATACAATGCATTTCGAACGTGTTCTGTTCATCTTCAGTCGTTTATATGTACATAAATGCAGAGAAATGTTATTTAAAAATAAACCGTCCTAAACTAGATTAACATAGAACTCTTTGTCTATTGTTTATTACTGTAGTGGCTGGTGTGGCATCTAGTGGGGGGGGGGGGGGGGGACAGTGGATAGCCAGAAATCGATGTCAGTGATGTGTTCTGCTGGTCTTTTCCCTTCTGGTTGACTATGTATGACATCACAGCCAATACTGGATGCAGATAATTTTGCATCAATTGTGTGTTGCGAAAGTAGCGCGAAAGGTTTTTGTATGACAGTTGATCACTTACGATTTCATCACCTTCAGCTTCACTTGTGTAATGGTGTATTGGCGGAGCTGTTGAGTAACACTACACTATTGCACACTGTATTTTGTCACTGATTTACGACGTAATTCACTGCACAAATTGCTTCGAGATACATGTAAACATTATGCACGTAACACAAGATCGTAGACTTGTAGCATGTGAGTCAGTATCGATTATCGAGGTTTTGAATCGATATTGTCGCTACTGACAGATTTGTGGTTATTTATTTACATTGACACATCTTGAATCTATTGAGTTAGAACTGGCTTAAGACTGTTGAAGAATTTGGATTTTTTTGAATTCGGTAATCTCATTATGAATGTTATCTCCATGTTTTGCATTATTTATGAAAATTTTCATTTCTTCCATGATATCCATTCTTTTACTTTTTCCTATTTTGCGTAAAATTTTGATGTTGTCTTCGATTTTCAAAGGGTGGCATGTGTCTTTAATGTGAGTTGCTACTGCTGATTTGTTACATTTATCAAGTCTGTAGCAGTCTAAATGTTCTCTGAATCGAGTTCTGAAATTTCTGCCTGTTTGGTAGATATAATATTTATTACATTGGCTGCAGGTAACTTTGCAAATGGCAGATGCATCAAGACTTGTATCTGGTGGTTTTATATTGTGAATAACCTTCCTACTTAGGTTGTTATTGGTGCTGAAGCTGATTTTTACTTCTGTGTTTTTGAATAATATTGCTAATTTGTCTGATACTATTCAAAGATATGTTGTTTGTTCAAACTACACTCTCAACTGACAGTGCCCCAGCAGTCAAATATGTAAAAATGCCATATATTGGAATATCAGCAGCAGCAACTCACATTAAAGACACACGCCACCCTTTGAAAATCAAACACGACCTCGAATTTTGGACAAAATTGGAAAAAGTAAAAGAATGGATATCATGGAAGAAATTGAAATTTTCATACATTGTACATGGCTTGGAGACAACATTCTTAATGAGATAACCGAGTTCAAAAATTCCAAATTCTTCAACAGTCTTAAGCCAGTTCTAACTCAATAGATTCAACAAGTGTCTGTATAAATAAATGACGACAAATCTGTCAGTACCAAGAATATCAATACAAAACCTCGATAGCTGATACTGACTCACGTGCTACAAGTCTGCTATCTTGTGTTACGTGCATAATGTTCACATGTATGTTGAAGCAATTTGTGCAGTGAATTACGTAGTAAATCAGCGACAAAATACAGTGTGCAATAGTGTAATGTTACTCAACAGCTCCTCCATTACACCAGTGATGCATGTGAAGCTGCAAGGTAATGAAATCGTAAGTTATCAACTGTTATAGCCTTTCACACTATTTTCGCAATACACAACTGATGCAAAATTATCTGCATGTGATATTATACATAGTCAACCACAAGGAAAGAGACCAGCAGAAGACATCACTGACATCTGTTTCTTGCCACCCACTGCCCCCTTCCCCCCAAGTGCCACACCAGGTACTACAATACCAAACAATGGAAAAAAATTGTAGGTTAATCTAGTTTAAGACGGTTTATTTTTAAGTAACATTTCTCTGTATGTATGTATGTATGTATAAACGCCTGAAAATGAACAGAACGTGTTCGAAACACGTTGTATTATGTTAGACTAATCATAAATTAAAAATAAAAAGGTGACTGGTAGCAAAAATTACTAATAAATAAGTATCCCACACAGTCATGGTTCACAAAGGTAGCCATTATGGCCGAAAATAAAAATGAAATTTTGTCTGAAATTTCCACGCCCAAGTCGTTTTCAGAAAGATGATTAAGAATGTAATCGAGGCAGGCATGTACGCCAATGGGGACAATGAATCATCCCTGGTAAAAACCTTACTTCATGTTCACTAGCCCATAATAATCTTTACTGAAAAAATAGTACTGCTTTCCAGTGTTCCATCGCATTTGCTGTGAATTCCCCAACTCTTTTTTTATGATCAATCTATGTGGCAGTGAGTAACGTCTGGCTGGAGTTCGTCTGTTGTCATCCACACATAATAACAATAACGAATATTTATAACAACGTCAATTTAGAATAACATGTAATCCATTCTTATAGACCTATATTTACATTAGATCGTATTTACGATGCAAAATTGGATTAATCATTTCACCCACTATCACAGCTTCTGTTATACTACGTGTCTGGGAGCTAATTAGGCTTCAGCGCTGACAGAAAGGGCAAGGTGGCCTCGCGTTACTCAGAATCCGCTATCGGCTAAGTAAGGGCTGGGAAGCATCTTGTCCTATTCTGCAGGCACAGACATGTATTGGCCTGAAAGAGAATAGTACATGGCGTCGGTGGTTCATGATGCTAGAGGCTGCAGATCCCCTACAGCATGGGCAGAGTGGCAGGAGGCGCTCTCTGGCGAGACGAAGAGATTTCAGAAGAGCATGCGTGGAGATGGAGCGTCAAAGGCGGAAGAACGCGAAAGGACGTTCTTTTATTGTGAAGGAATGCGCAACGTCACAAACTACGCTCGCGAGCTGACCTGTGTGGAATCTTCTCACAGGGAGCGCAGGAGCACGCCTCCAGCAGAAAAAAAGCAGAGACACGCTAACGTGGGGAAATGAAGCCTTCCAGAAATTCATATTAAAGGATTATTAGCTTCAGGTGATTGGCTGCTAGAGTCATGACCCACGTAGAGGAAGGTAATGTTTTTGTAACGACGCACGGGATTCGTCCCTGGAGTGCAAATGTAGATGCCACATGTCCAACTGGGGGGGGGGGGGGGGGGGGAGGAAAGAGACTTTCCTGCGATTGGGAGCACTTGTCTCTGCAGGTCGCTGGAAGGTACTTCGCTGGCAGTAACAATATTGGAGGAGTGAGTCTTCGACGTGTTGCTTTATACACTCCTGGAAATTGAAATAAGAACACCGTGAATTCATTGTACCAGGAAGGGGAAACTTTATTGACACATTCCTGGGGTCAGATACATCACATGATCACACTGACAGAACCACAGGCACATAGACACAGGCAACAAAGCATGTACAATGTCGGCACTAGTACAGTGTATATCCACCTTTCGCAGCAATGCAGGCTGCTATTCTCCCATGGAGACGATCGTAGAGATGCTGGATGTAGTCCTGTGGAACGGCTTGCCATGCCATTTCCACCGTGTGCCTCAGTTGGACCAGCGTTCGTGCTGGACGTGCAGACCGCGTGAGACGACGCTTCATCCAGTCCCAAACATGCTCAATGGGGGACAGATCCGGAGATCTTGCTGGCCAGGGTAGTTGACTTACACCTTCTAGAGCACGTTGGGTGGCACGGGATACAAGCGGACGTGCATTGTCCTGTTGGAACAGCAAGTTCCCTTGCCGGTCTAGGAATGGTAGAACGATGGGTTCGATGACGGTTTGGATGTACCAGCACTATTCAGTGTTCCTCGACGATCACCAGAGGTGTACGGCCAGTGTAGGAGATCGCTCCCCACACCATGATGCCAGGTGTTGGCCCTGTGTGCCTCGGTCGTATGCAGTCCTGATTGTGGCGCTCACCTGCACGGCGCCAAACACGCATACGACCATCATTGGCACCAAGGCAGAAGCGACTCTCATCGCTGAAGACGACACGTCTCCATTCGTCCCTCCATTCACGCCTGTCGCGACACCACTGGAGGCGGGCTGTACGATGTTGGGGCGTGAGCGGAAGACGGCCTAACGGTGTGCGGGACCGTAGCCCAGCTTCATGGAGACGGTTGCGAATGGTCCTCGCCGATACCCCAGGAGCAACAGTGTCCCTAATTTGCTGGGAAGTGGCAATGCGGTCCCCTACGGCACTGCGTAGGATCCTATGGTCTCCGGGCACGTGCACCTTCCGCCGACCACTGGCGACAACATCGATGTACTGTGGAGACCTCACGCCCCACGTGTTGAGCAATTCGGCGGTACATCCACCCGGCCTCCCGCATGCCCACTATACGCCCTCCCTCAAAGTCCGTCAACTGCACATACGGTTCACGTCCACGCTGTCGTGGCATGCTACCAGTGTTAAAGACTGCGATGGATCTCCGTATGCCACGGCAAACTGGCTGACACTGACGGCGGCGGTGCACAAATGCTGCGCAGCTAGCGCCATTCGACGGCCAACACCGCGGTTCCTGGTGTGTCCGCTGTGCCGTGCGTGTGATCATTGCTTGTACAGCCGTCTCGCAGTGTCCGGAGCAAGTATGGTCGGTCTGACACACCGGTGTCAATGTGTTCTTTTTTCCATTTCCAGGAGTGTATATGGGGAGCGCGTGAGTCATTTCTCTGACAAGGGGAAGGCCTCAGAAACGGCCAACCGATTCGCCTCAAATTTGCCAGGTCGCTTGAGTACAACCTAAAGCAAAGGAATCTACGATATTTTGGCTCAATACCCCTGCATTTTTGAGAAAATCACCCCTAAAAGTTATGACGAGCAATCGACTCAAAATTGGCGGGATCGATAGATAATTGTAAATAGAGCATTTTTCATCATCAGGTATGGCGTCCGAAAATGCAAACTTTTCCAGAAATCGAGGAAAGAAACTTTTACAACTGCCGCTTCTGTATCCATATTGCAAACGCTTTTCGCAGATAACACCGATACCGCAACGGGGAAGGTAACTGACTGGGAATCGGAAAATCCCGGTTGGAATCTCGAAGAAAGCGAGCGGATGTTATTCTTGTCGTTTGTATTTTTCCATATCTTAATTGATAGGGACAGGAGGGCTAATAAGTTAAGTAAATCAATTAGGAATGATAATAATAAGGTAGGCAAATAAATTTCTCAAACCTCTTGGGATAGTAAACAACTAAAATGTTACTCCATGTCACTTTACAACGGCTCTTCCACTCACTGTTACGTGTCCTCACTTTTCTTCGAACAACTAGATGGATGGTACTTGTCATATAAACATTCGAAACAAATATACTCACGGCACCAGGAACATCTAATGAATGCAATCTTTCGACAGCTACACTGTTCCTTACGAAGAGTCGGCGGAAAACAAACTTAGTTTACATTTAAAATTATGTCTTTTTCGGGAATTAATTTTGATTCTTACCACGCATACGATAATCATTGGCTGGCCGCGGTGGTCTCGCGGTTCCAGCCGCGCAGTCCGGAACCGTGCGACCGTTACGGTCGCAGGTTCGAATCCTGCTTCGGGCATGGATGTGTGTGATGTCCTTAGGTTAGTTAGATTTAAGTAGTTCTAGGGGACTGATAACCACAGCAGTTGAGTCCCATAGTGCTCAGAGCCATTTGAATCGATATCATTGCCTGAAACCTTGGTGCTGAAAGTTGCTTATGAATTATGCTGTGAATAGTTATTGCATCCATGCGGTTGTGCAATTCCCGCTGGGTTTCCAGAAGCACACTCCAATTCTGAAGCCTGGAAATAAAGTTTTTAACCTAGCGATAGAAATAAACATCACACGGCTGGCACACAGGTGTGCAGTTTGGCGGTATTACTTTTACTGTGCAAGTCAGTTGACCCTCGCCAACTATAAACATTGTGTCAGATATTGTAGTATTAATTTGTCCATTCCAGGAATTCAGTATTAGACAAAACTTGTTATCAGAAACGTATTGTTAAATGTTCTGTAAATCGTATTCGTCTGTCTCATTGTGAGACAGAGTTGTTATTCTGTTTACCTCGAGTGACGATTCTTTAACTCTCTGTGGAGCATGACACACGTTGAAGTGGTTCTTTATGGGAGAATGCACGAGTCGATTGTTCCTGGCTAGTGAGCAAACAAACCTTGAATCGTGTTCTGTCTTGTACTGAGGTAATTTCAGCCCAAGGAGTTTGCGGATGGCATATTGCGTCCACTGAGTAGGCAGGAAATTGTAGGCACACCATATAGATCACCTGCACAGCGGCCAATGCCCACACGAGCAGATCATTGGTGCAGTAAAACTGCTGCCTGCACATCAGTAGGTGACTTGCGCACTCCAGCTCGGCGGATAGGGTAAAAATCATAGTAAATGCATTGAGTTGAATTTTCTTGTCCACTGAACTTTACTCTGAAGGTGCTACTCGGCGTGTAGGTCTTCTGTTTCTCACCGCTTATCAGTCTCGCCTGACTTCGTGTCCTTCTAATAACGGGCTTTTTATATCAATCGTAAGGCTGGGTACTGTGAAATACCACAGCTGAAGTCCATAACACGATGCGAAGCGTATTATCCTAGTTGTTCATAGCAACAGAACGAGATATATTGTCAAACGACACTGCCAAACAAAAAAAAATGTTGTTGTGGTTATGGTGGTTTTCACATGTTTTGTTTCTTCGCTTGTTGTTCTCACTGCCGACGTACTGCGTTGCTACACAGGCTGAAAAATGGGATGTGGAAGTACAACACTGACTACTTTAAATAATGTAGCCGACAAGTGCACATTTGCGTTTCACAGTTATTTACGTTCATTAATCACAACCCCCCCCCCCCCAATAATACACTGTTTTATGGCCAGTGCACTGTTGTTTAACTTTCGATAAGCCTCATGAATAGATTGCACGCTAACATCCACATACTGCTACAATAGTTTCCTATTGAACATGTATAAGCCGTAAACACCTACCCACAAAGTTCACAGTTCATGAATGATAGAAAGGTACGTATAGAGTAGACACTGTCATTGTTTTAACACACGGTCTATTGGTGTAACACTTATTTCATTGTTAAGTTGATGCATTGTTGTTGTTCTAACCAACACTGGTTTCTCGTCTGACACTCGGCCGTGGACTGACTGTCTTGTGACCAAAAACCTGGCCATGATATACCTTCACAATAACAAGTACTGAAACTACACATTCTTCGAAGTTAAATTTACAGAAATTACAATTAAAACTTAACTCATTAAATTAACTGAATACTTCGAAAAATGGGTTCTTTTTAAGTTTCTTTCACCACAAGTGTTAAGCCGAATTATTCGTTTAAATTCACGAAATTAACAAATATTATTGCGCAAACAATACTTTTGACAAAACTGTTAATTACTTTGGTATTAATTAAGGGCCGGCTTTGCTAAAATGTTTTCGAAGGCAGCCAAATAGATATTTTTAGATTACTAGTAGTTGTTCCTCCAAATGTTTATATTTAGTACAGAATTTATATTTGTTTATACGTCAACAATATAATTTAAGTTATGAAACAATTACTGATTTCGCCCTATGATGAAAGATACTACTTAGTAATAGTCAAAATAAATAAGGAAATCAATTACATACATAAAATTAAGCACAAAATCAGATCTGGTGTTATATTCTTTAAGATTAAGGGCCAACCTTTCTCTTTTATGAAAATGCACATTATATTCATGTATGTTAATGGTAATTCCGTAAAATTGAAAAAAACGAAGTTAAGTAGGCAGATGCCAAAACAAGAGAGGAAGTGAAAATATCCAAGCTTCCTTTGTCATGGTCTTCAGTCTGAAGAGTGGGTTGCTGCAGCTCTCCGTGCCACTCTATGCTGTGCAAATCCCTTCACCTACTGCAACCTGCATCTTTCTAAATCTGCTTACTGTATTCATCTCTTGGTCTCCCTCTATGATTTTACCCTCCACACTTCCTTCCCCTATAATTCTACCAAATTAGTGATCCGTTGACATCGCAGAATGTGAACTATCAACTGATCCCTTCTTCTAGTCAGTTTGTGTCACAAATTTCTTTCCTATTCAGTATCTATTCATTCCTAACGTGATTTACCCATCTTTCACCATTTTTCTGTAGCACCACAATTCAAAAACACTTAAATCCATATTCGACATTAAATTTATGTTTTTCAGAAAAGCTTTTGTTGCCATTGCCAATTTAAGTTTTTTATCCTAACTACTTCGCATATCATAAATTATTTTGCTGGTTAAACTCATCTGCTGCGTTGAGTGTTTCATTTCCTAATCTAATTCCCTCAACATTAAGTGATTTAATTTGACTACACTCCATTCTCCAGGTTTTGCTTTTGTTTATCTTCATCTTGTATCCTCCTTTCAAGATACTGTCCATTGCACTCAATTGATCTCCCAAGTGTTTTCTATCCCTAGCAGCATTACAGTGTCATTGGCAAACCTCAAAGTTTTTATTTGCTCTCCTTATATTTCCTTCACTGCTCATTCAACGTACAGATTCAACAACATCAGGGATATGCTACAACCCTGGCTCACTTCCTTCTCAACAAATGCTTCCCTTTCATGCTCCTCGACACTTTTAACTCCCATCTGGTTTCCCTATAAAGTGGAAATAGGCTTTCGCTCCCTGTATTTTACCCCTGCTACCTTCAGTATTTCAAAGAGAATATTCCAGTCAACATCGTCAAAAGCTTTCTCTAAATCTACAAATGTGGGATTGCCTTTCCTTAACCTATCTTCTAAGAGAAGCCAGTATTACCTCGGATGTTCCTTCATTTCACTGGAATCCAAACTGATCTTCCACGAGGTTGGTTCCTACCAATTATTCCTTTCTTCTATTACAAATTCGTATTAGTATTTTACAACCATGACTTATTAAGCTGACAGTTCGGCAATATACAAGCAAAAATCGATTAATTAGTGTGCGAGTCACAAAGAAATAGGAACCACGCTTTATATCCTTTTTTTATAGAACATCAGTTGATAATAAACCTTCAGACTTGAAATTACTGGTATCTAAACATTCA
Organism: Schistocerca gregaria; assembly: GCF_023897955.1. NCBI lineage: Eukaryota > Metazoa > Arthropoda > Insecta > Orthoptera > Acrididae > Schistocerca > Schistocerca gregaria. Next base: position 460,097,735 of record NC_064927.1, on the reverse strand, counting down.
TGGTGGTGTCTGTTTGTACTATATCGTGTCTCCCTACCACTTTCGCGCAACGACGCTCTGAGCTTGTTTTTTAGGGAATTAACTAGTTTGAACCTGGGACCTGTTGCTGGTAAGGAAGACGCCAGACCACACATGACATGTAGAATTCAGAAGAGTTCAGTGAGACTAGCGATGATATAACCAAATACTAAATGATCTCAGCGTCAGCTCCACTGCACTCCCTGTAAAAGAATCTTAATACTAACTAAATTTAGTGGAAAGGGTTCAAGGCTTTCCTATTTTTAGTTAGCTGGTAAAATAACGTCGAAAAAGCAGTTAAGTTTACCATTGGAAATTTTATTCTACTCAAAAAACATCGTTTATAAATTGCACTATTGACAAAAGGAAATGTTTTAATACAGGATGGTAAAAACCAACTGCGTTCAAAAAAAATGTGAACGAATATTCCCTGAATGGGTTTCCAAGTTCTACAATCGATCGAAGGATGACCTATGCCATATCACATCTATAATCTAGGTTTAAATTAAGTTTCACAAAAGGGAAAACTATCAAAATGGTCTTCAGTGACCCTCAATTATCTTTAATTACTTAACTTACTAGTCGTAAATTACAGTGGCTGATGTGGCTTCTCAATAACTATACAAAATAGAAAAATCATCGCGTTTCAGATCTTTACTTCAAGTGGCAAATGTGAACACCATGAGTTTTAATTAAGGATCGACACTAATATTAAGCAAAAACGGGGTGTAACAGATGAGACTTCTTCAGTTTTGAGTGAAGCCTTATGCGCTCAAAAATGCGGCATCGCGTGCGTTCATTACCTTGTCGGTGTTTAAGCAGCGTCAGGACGGCAGCGGCCGGCGCAGCAGCCATCCAGCTCGCCGTCTCGGAACTAACTCTCCTAACTTCTCCTTACTACAATTTACCGAAGTTAGTTCAAAAAAACTATCTGGCTATTTTCATCTGACCAATCAGGGTTTCAATGTTAACCTTAAGCTCCTCCTATAAAAATTCTGTCTATCCAATGAGAAACGTTATACTTTTCGTGGTGGGGCAATGTTTTTTAAAGTTTGTAACGTAACAGAGACGCTAAAAAGTCTCACGCTAAAACCTGCAGCTGGTGTGGTCCTTTTAGCGTTATCGTGAGATCTATACTCTTCTTCTGGAGGGCTCTGTCTTTTAAAATGGGCTGGAGGATTGTCCTAATGTAACAGGCATGCGAAAAAGTCTCACGCTAAAACTTGCAGGTGGTAGTGCCCCTTTTTGTGTTATCGTAATATCTATACTGCTTTTCTGGAGGGCTCTAGATTTTAACATGGGCTGGGGGTTGTCCTTGACGTACCTGAGATGCGAAACAGTCTCACGCTAAAACGTGCGGGTGGTAGTTGTACAGGTAGTCTTGCCCCGTCCTCCCTTATCGTAGGGCCTTCTAGCTTAACACGGTTCCGCTCTCGGCTTCTGTCCTCGTTTCTCCCCTCGGAACTGCGTCTGCCTTACGGTGGGAAGGTACAACATACATTTAGGCATTCTTGTGTTAGTCTGTGGCATTCCATTTGCTCACTCGTTACTCGTATTCCTTTGGTTAATTTAATGTCACGATTTATTCGGAGCTATGTGACATACTAGTAGATTTGCTTATTATGTCAGGGTTTTCATGGAATGTGTTGGATTTGCCTGACACATTACATATCACCACCCTTCGAACTTAATTTTTGCACTGAATTTAGGCAATGATTGAATCGTTATCTAAGTCAGTCAAAAATTTTCTAATTTATCTAAATTTTGTTGCGCACTGTTCAGCCACATTATTCTGTTCTATGCTAGTTTGTATTACTAATTTATATTTTTATATTCTTTCTCATTGTAATTAAAAATAACAAGAGAAGAATATTTTTATTCTATTATTAATTTTTAATTATTTTCTTTCTTTATTTAAGTGTGAAGTTTGTTTTTTAAGAAGTTTGTTATCGAAAGTGAGGAGTCTTTCACATCGATTTTCTTAGAAATATTGTTTTTATAAATGTAGTAATTAAGTAAAATCTATTCCTAACACATTTTCTAAATATCATGTACAATTAAAATGTTTTTGTTTTTAGACACTCATTTCAATATTTTTGTACTAACATATAAGAATTATTTCCAAGAATTACTTTGACAAAGAAATATACAAACACAAGTATTGAGATATTATCCTAACAAATTTTACAAATGCTAAAAAAAAGTTGCTTTGACAAAGAAATATACATACACACGTATTGAGGTATTATCCTAATAAATGGTACAAATGTTAAAGAAAGGGAAAACATCCAACAAGATAATTTTTTATTCTTTGTTTTAATAAGGAGAAAATAAGTAAAATATAGTTATTCCTTTATTTTCATGAGGAGAAAATATGTGGCGTATCTACTTTCTTTATATACTGTGCATTTCAAAACTAATGACTTATTTTTATCGATAATCTATTCTTTATTTAAGTCCATAGTCAATGACTGTTATTTTGTAGTTTATAAGCTGTCTGGTGTGCTTAACTTATTTAGTTTTTCACACGTTTCTTTTGCACAATTCCTACATCATATAATTTGATTTCCCGCATTCACACAATCCTATGAATGTTCAAGCATGAGGTTGGCGAATGTTTTTGCACGAAGGTGATGGACTTGAGCGAGATGGATGTGGGCAAGCATTTGATGTACATCTTCGTTCGTCGTTCCTTGTCGGCTTTGCAAGTGTGTGTTGCTGTTGTGTAGGTCCCATAATGCAATGGAGCTGTGAGTGCAGAATCTCGTGGTTTACTGGCTTTGTATGTGTGAAAGTCATCGTTATGTGTCGCTGAAAGCGGTCGTTTTTCGCTGTAATACTTCGCAGACGACTAGTTTACAATAGGATAGGGATTTGGGAAGGTATGTCGTCTATTCTTCACCCATCTTCTTTCTTGGTCTCAATCTTGCGAATCTTCAACTTCTGTTCTTCCCGCTTTTTCTCTGCTTGTTACTTGCTTCTTGGTTCTTCTCTGGGCAGGATATGGAAATATTTATTGATAACTAGTCGCTATGAAGTTCTCCTCCTAGTAACAGTTTGATAAATTGTTTGGGCGCGTCATTTTTACTTTGTGGAAGTTCTTCTTCAGTTTCGTGCATCAGCGTGCTGTTTAATAGCAGTAGTGTGACTTTTAGGCTTTTTTTTTTTTTTTTTTTTTTTTTTTGCCAGCGGTGGCTTGCCCAAGCGGTCTTCTCCTCCGGCCCTTTTTTTTGCTCGCTCCGTTCATTCGGGGCTCGGAGATCCTTCCGGCGTTCGCCGTCCCATTGCCGTCCCGCCGCGTCTCAGCTCGGTGTTCCATCCTAGCAAGGTTCCACCTAGCGGGCAAATTTATTGCCCACTTTCGCTACAAGGGCCTTCAGTTGGTTTCGATGACCATTCCCTTCTCTCGACGCTCCTGCTATATAGGAATCGTGTCTTGCTAATTACGTCCTTTTCTTTCTTGATACATTTCGCGTTGCAACTTGTGGGTCGTTGCATCTTCCTTGCTGGAGTTTTTACAATGGTTCTTACAAAAAGTTTTACTTACAATCATCTAACATATGTCTAGTACCTACTTGTTATACGCCTTCTTAGAAAGCTTTACAAATTTCGGCGCCCTTTCCATGTTATAATTCTAAGATATTTGGAGTCTTAACATCCTCAAATTCGTTTTTTATTTTTGTGTAGTGTCGTGGTGTATGGCATTTTAGTATTTCATGCTGTTAGACTGTCTACGCTTTATCCCTTCACCTTAAGCTATGGTACTATTGGTGTTATTATTGAAACTACTTTCTTTTTCCCACCTTCCTCTCTCCTCACTCTTCTTTCTCCTGACGATCTTATCTGCAACATAATCTTGAAATATTGTGCTGATTATTTACTAGTAATAAAAGTAATCTTCAAACTTGTAGTGAAAGTGTTTCATACTGCCAGTCTTAAGTAAAAATACCTCTGCTTCATCTCGTAAAATACCCTCTAATTCTCATTTACTGTGTTCCGAAATACCGTGAACTTCTTGTAATTTTTCGACGATTTCTTTATGGACTTCTAACATGAGTTGAGGCGATTCCCCCTTCTGTGCATACCATTCTAATTCTTCATCCTCTTTATCTCGCGTCATTCTTAATTGTTTGTTTATAACTGGTATTTCTTCTAATTTTAGCTTTTGCTCAAAGAGAAGTGTGACATTCCCGAATGTTACGCTACCTTTCCCCATATCTATTATCGCTCGTCTCTCATTTAAAAAATCTGCACCTATAATCAAATCTACAGTTAGTTTAGGTATAATCACGAAGTTGGCTTCGATCTTTTGACCTCGGCACGAAAGAGTTAACCTTGTTTGTCTCGTAACTTCCGCAGCATTGTTTCTAATAGGACCTCTTACTTTAATCTTACGTGTTTTCAGAACTGGCAATTCCTCATTGGCATTACACTGCATGAATAAATTTTCTGAGATCGCACTCAGTTCACTTCCGCTATCTATTACAATATTGACTGGGATATTCTTTACCATGGTCTTCACAATTGGTTGAATTTGAAAGGGTTGGTTCTGTTCTTCTTCTTCTTGCATCAACGAATCCTCCACTGAATCATACATGAGTCTTTTTAGGAATTTCCCTTGTGAATTCGAACTTTCTGTAGGATAAGCTTCGACTGCTACTTTTCTCTCTTTCATTTCCTCTTCTCTATTTCTTCCTTCATTTACGCTTTCTTCAACATCCTCTACTTTTTCCTCATCCTCGTCTATCTTCTCCTTCTTCGTCGCTACTTCCACATAATCGCATCTAAATGCACTAATTATCGCTTCATAACTTCCTTCATTATATACGTTGGGTTGTGTGCCCACTTGTAACTTATTTTCAACTTCTGTCGACTGCGCATTATCCTCATTGAATTCGCTTTCCCTGGTTTCCATCTCAAATAGCTCTGCAATATTCATTACTTCGTCCTTTCCTCCTACATTCGTTGTGCATGCCTCTGGTAATTCATCTTCCTCGTCAGTATTCTCCCAATTAATTTCGACCCAACAAGATATTCTTATTTTCCTGTCTTCGTTCTCATCTGGTCCCTGCGGATTTGTTTCTTCCTTCTTCTCTTCTCGTGATAAGATTTTTACTTCTCTGTTCAAGGTGCTGCAATTGTCCTGGGTCGGTGCGTCATTCTCTTTGGCATGGGCACTTAGCTGTCAATTCGAACGTTTATCGGGGTTTGGTGGTCTTACCTCCACCTCTTCTATCTGTATTCGCTTTTCTTGTTCAGCTTGTTGATAGTGGTTTCTTGGTTGATAATTTGTCGGTCTATTGGTTCTCCAGTACCCGTTCCAGTGGTCGTTATTCCCTCTGTAATAGTTGTTGCCGTTCCTGGGCGAATTATAGTTATTGCCATATTCTCTTCTAAATCCATAACCGGTTCTTTGTTGAAATCTATTGTCGTTTCTTGGCGCGAAGTTATCACGTGGTTCGTAATTATTGTTTCTTCGTACTGTGTCTTGTGGATTCCACTGCTTTTTGCTTTCGTTTTCACGTGCGCTTCGTCTTTTTCTTGCATCATCTTCCGAGAATATGAACTCTATTTCCCTTAGAATACCTTTAAATGCTTCGACGTCATTACCTCGGCGACCTACTAATGATTGCTGGTATTTCAATGGTAGATTCATCGCGCATAATTTAATCAACTCTCCGTCACTGTATGGTACATCTAAGCATTGATTTTTGTTTGCCATTACTTCGAAAAATTTCACGGGACTCTTATCTCCTGAATTTTCAAAATATGGGTTCTGCAATAATTCGTACTTCACTCTGTTCTGTGCTTCGCCGGACCAGTATCGTGAGAGAAACTTCTCTCTGAAATCTTCGTACGATCGGGATGTCGCTGCAACATTCTGCATGGTTTCTGCGACTGTTACTGACATGTGTGCACATATAAAGTCTAATTTGTGTGCTAGCGTCCAGTGTTCTGGTAATCCTACTCGGAATTGATCAATGAAAGTTCGTGGATGTAATGAGTTTCCTTCGCGAAAGTGTTGAAATTTTCTGACTGTGAGGAAATGATCGTTGTCGTACTTCGTCATAGTTCCATATGAAATTCGCGATTCTTCGCCACTTTTGTTTCTGATCATTTCTCCCGTCGTTCTTTCCGGTTGTGGTAGACCCATTGGATATTGTCCACTGTTAAATTTCGCGTACCCACGGTGCAGGCTGTCTGATGTCACGTTTGTTACTATCCGCCTGTGATTGGAATCGCAAATGCGTAATATCTTCGTTAATTTCTTGTTTCTCCGGTGCTGTTACAGATATGGACGTGGTTACAGACTCTGTGCTTGTTCGATCCTGTTCACTAGGCTCTTCAATGGTTTGCAACAACTCTGTTCGCAATTTCTAAAATTGTTGCTTCGTTTGCGCTTCTATTTTGACTATGCGGTTATCATATCTTTTCAGCGCTGCTTTTGTGATACGTTTGTGCAACACACTTTTTTCAACAATTTCACGCGCTGTACCTGCTGCTTGTCTAGTAATTACGTTTATCTGTTTCATTAGTTTCTTGACTTCTCCCTGGGTGTTGTTACGTAATGTTTTGATCTCGTCCTGAATGTCATTACACAATGTTTGTACATCCGCTTGTACCTTGTCAGTGTCTGTTCTCAATTGATTATGACCTGTTATTAGGTTTCCTATTACTTCTCGAGATTCTTTTGCCTCGTCTTCAATATGACCTAGGTGTAACTGAATTTTTTTGTTTTGTTCTTTAATCTCACGCATTTGTCTCGTGGTTTCCGCATTCTGAATTTGAATTTGGTTCGCTATGTCTTTATTTTGCCTTGTCATGGTTTCCGTAATTTGTTGTAATAATTCTGCCAGATTGGTGGGTCCTATTGCCTTTTCTTCCGACGTCCTACGCTCTGTGTTTTCGCCCAAGTGTTGGTTCGCAACCTATTGCATTGAATTGTGCTGTGACACATTTCTGCTCGCATTCCTTGTACTCTGTGATGAGGGAGCTCTGATTACTTGTACTATGGGTTCTACGTATTCAAGACGCAAGTTAGAATCCTTATCGACTGTCTCTCTACTTTCCTGCTCCTCTGTCGTATGCTGACCTAGATTTTCTGTGCCTTGGCGTACATTATCCTCATTATGGTGCGTTATATGTCCTATTTCCCGCGATACTGCATCGTCTGTTGTACTGTCCTCTATTCTCTGTCCATTTTCAAGCTGGGTCTCTACCTCAATTCGGTCAAGATCTCGATTTGCCATTGCTAATCTTTCCGAATCCCTTATTTTCTGTTTTAAAAGCAATTCACACGCCCTACTTCACGTCAAAATTTGCTCATACCTTCTCACGCGTTTCATAAATTTTTTGTTCACAAGACTTGACACTACCAAGACTGACAATCCATTCACTTACTTGTTGGGACAGAACCAACTTGTCAACGATGTATCCGCCACCTGCGCGCTTGCATTGGAGAGAAAACTTAATTCTAACAATTTTCAAAATTCATAACTTAATTATGCTATTGCCTCTTCTAGAATTCGCACTATCTCTTGAATACTTTTACTATCTATCGCTGCAGCTACTCTCTTCGTCTATGTATTACTTTAGAAAAAAAAATTTTACCACGAAAATTTTTCAGCAGGTATTTTTCTGACCTAGTGAGGCATGTGGTCAATCTTCAATCATGGTATTTTACCATCCTGGCAGGGTCGCCATTTTCTAAACATTCATGGTGGTGTCTGTTTGTACTATATCGTGTCTCCCTACCACTTTCGCGCAACGACGCTCTGAGCTTGTTTTTTAGGGAATTAACTAGTTTGAACCTGGGACCTGTTGCTGGTAAGGAGATGCCAGACCACACATGACATGTAGAATTCAGAAGAGTTCAGTGAGACTAGCGATGATATAACCAAATACTAAATGATCTCAGCGTCAGCTCCACTGCACTCCCTGTAAAAGAATCTTAATACTAACTAAATTTAGTGGAAAGGGTTCAAGGCTTTCCTATTTTTAGTTAGCTGGTAAAATAACGTCGAAAAAGCAGTTAAATTTACCATTGATAAGTTTTATTCTACTCACAAAACATCGTTAATAAATTGCACTATTGATAAAAGGAAATGTTTTAATACAGGATGGTAAAAACCAACTGCGTTCAACAAAAATGTGAACGAATATTTCCTGAGTGGGTTCCCAAGTTCTACAATCGATCGAAGGATGACCTATGCCATATCACATCTATAATCTAGGTTTAATTTAAGTTTCACAAAAGAGAAAACTATCAAAATGGTCTTCAGTGACCCTCAATTATCTTTAATTACTTATTTAACGTGTCGTAAATTACAGTGGCTGATGTGGCTTCTCAATAACTACATAAAAGAAAAATCATCGCGTTTCAGATCTTTTCTTCAAGTGGCAAATGTGAACACCATGAGTTTTAATTAAGGATCGACACTAATATTAAGCAAAAACGGAGTGTAACAGATGAGACTTCTGCAGTTCTGAGTGAAGCCTTATGCGCTCAAAAATGCGGCATCGCGTGCGTTCATTACCTTGTCGGTGTTTAAGCAGCGTCAGGGCGGCAGCGGCCGGCGCAGCAGCCATCCAGCTCGCCGTCTCGGAACTAACTCTCCTAACTTCTCCTTACTACAATTTACCGAAGTTAGTTTAAAAAAACTATCTGGCTATGTTTTCATCTGACCAATCAGGGTTTCAATGTTAACCTTAAGCTTCGCCTACAAAAATTCTGTCTATCCAATGAGAAACGTTATACTTTTCGTGGTGGGGCAATGTTTTTTAATGTTTGCAACGTAACAGAGACGCTAAAAAGTCTCACGCTAAAACTTGCGGGTGGTAGTGGCCCTTTTTGTGTTATCGTAAGATCTATACTGCTTTTCTGGAGGGCTCTAGCTTTTAACATGGGCTGGGGGTTGTCCTTGACGTACCTGAGATGTGAAACAGTCTCACGCTAAAACGTGCGGGTGGTAGTCATACAGGTAGTCTGGCCTGTCCTCCCTTATCGTAGGGCCTTCTAGCTTAACACGGTTCTACTCTCGGCTTCTGTCCTCGTTTCTCCCCTCGGAACTGCGTCTGCCTCACGGTGGGAAGGTACGACATGCATTTAGGCATTCTTGTGTTAGTCTGTGGCATTCCATTTGCTCACTCGTTACTCGTATTCCTTTGGTTAATTTAATGTCACAATTTATTCGGAGCTATGTGACATACTAGTAGATTTGCTTATTATGTAAGGGTTTTCCTGGAAGGTGCTGGATTTGCCTGACACCTTACAAGTAAGCAAATAAAAATCAGGAAACAGTGTACGTATAGAAGCGTTATGCCCAGAAAATTTTATCTAATGTCGAGCTGCACTAATTTTTTTGAAAAATGGACCCAATGAAGCATTTCGTAAATGCTGAATCTTTTAGTTTCGAGACATGTGTGGAACCTTCACAGGCAGACCCCTGCTCGTGTGAGGTAAAGCTTAAAGCAAGTAGGAGCTCTCAGCAGACAATCGCCTGCGTCTGGTGCAATGCAGCTCTTAACTGGTCCTCACCGAGAATCGCCCAAACCCCAACTGCTTGTCAGGGCTCATACCCAACAGTCTTGGTCTCATTCTGAGGAAAAAGTCCTCGAGGTAAAGCCAAACTCAGATGAAACTACTCTTTGTCTCTTCTCGAAGGTTTAGTAGGTCTCCCACAGGATCTCTATTGTATTAGATTGGCTAACTTCTTTTGTTACAGCCTTTCAAATATCATGTGAGGTGATGTCTAACTTCCCACGTCACTACATTTTTTACAGATAGTTCAATGTCAACAGTAAATGCAGACTTCACTTTACATTGCGAAGATATATAAGGTATACTGCCCTTTCATATTAATGTGAGCACCGCCCACAATCGACGTCGACCTGCAATAACCTATCACAGATGGCAGGACTTTCAGTAGGGGGGGGGGGCACAGAAAACAGTGCAGTCATTGTGTTAATGAGCAAACGGGGTGATTTAGATCATGTGGAAAATTGATCTTTGGCTTTCAGGCCATGGGTGGAAAGGGTAGGTCTGTAAACTGTTCGCTTGCCGCCATGGTTAAAAACATACCATGCATGGCACAATGGTGCCATTCAAAACTGGCTCGAGGCAACTGTGTGGCACCATGGGCCATAGATATCAGGGTGCATGACAGCTTTGGACAAGTGTACAGGCGAATAGACGAGCAACTGTTGAGCATCTGACAGCTCAGATTAAATAAAGGGCTACCAACGGTGTCTCCTCAATGACCGTTCAGCAAACTTTGCTGTATATGGGCCTATGTAACAGACTGCCGGCTCATGCACCCAGGCTGACTGCTGTGCACTGGTGACAAAGGCACACTAGTGCTGCAGCTGGATGAACATTGAGTGGCAACATGTGGCATTTTCTGATGTATCATGTTATCATATGTCCAACCTTTGTATCTGCACAGTGATTGTACTAATGTGTGCAAACTTAGCTTACCACTTAGTGCGCTAATGGACAAAACATCTGAACTGTCCTCTCAGGCCCACGGTGTCAAACAGACATTCTAAATAAATATGAACCTGGCCCTGTAAGGCAGCTGATATCAGACGCAGATCGTAGCAAAAATCATTAGAAATGCTTGTGTCATGTATCTAGAATGCATGAATTAATAAAAGTGAAAGTTTGGGGTCTATTCTAGAAAGACAACACAGCTATTCCCTTTTATATTCTACATATAATTTATCAACTGTTGCTTTCAGGGGTCAAGTGATAAACAACAATCATGTTCAATTACGTTTGCCACTCAATAATAAAATATTGAATTCTTGGACACATTGAAAAGACGATTATTAAAATAGTTATCTCTACACATGAAAAATTTTTCATCACAGGAAAGAAAGATTATTAAAAATCCTCATCAGCTCATTCAAGTCTACGTTTTAATAGCTGGTCAATGCACTGAGTTGTTGCCGAATAAATTTACTTTTCGAACCAATGAAAAAAAAACTCTCATGTACTCAATGTGAGGGTAGGTTAGTACCCAAGCTTTTGATATTCAATGGTCGAAATGTATGCAAGTTGGAGTGAGCAGAATCTAGACTTAACATTCACTTTGGCCTAATGTGTGATTGTACTTAACCAAGCGGCATCTGCCAGGGTGTTATCTCTGTGCTGGACATGAAACGTTAATATCCTACTCTGGCCTTCACTGAATTCACTGTCGAAACTCTGCTGCGCTCTATAGAATGTTAATCTTTTGCTAGTTAAAATAATGGCAATTGCACACTCACTATGAGTTGGAGCGATGTGCACAATTTCTTTGCCCACAAAAATTCCCAAAGGAATAATTAACTACCATTTTGATATCTGCCCCCATTATACCTGAAGCTTATCGTCCTCACTGCAAAGAAAGCAAAGCTCTCAACGCCCTCACTTATTTCCACACACTTGCCACACACTTGTGCGGTCTGGCCCGAGATGAGAGAGATAGACCCTTAATTTAAGGTCTCAAAATACTTCTATATAATGAGGATCTCCCCACTGTGTCGCATCTGCATTGCGAAGTATGGTTTCAGCCAATCACCACCTTGCTAGAGGTGAATAAACATTTTTATTTTCCTTTCCGGCAATACCCTTGCCACAGTGTTAACACCGGTTCCCATCATATCACCGACGTTAAGCGCTGTCGGGCGTGGCCAGCACTTGGATGGGTGACCGTATGGACTGCCATGCTCTGTTGCCATTTTTTGGGGTGCACTCAGCCTCGTAATGCCAATTAAGGAGCTACTCGACCGAGTAGTAACTGCTCCGGTCAAAGAAATCCATCATAAAGACCGGGAGAGCGGTGTGCTGACCACACGCCCCTCCTATCCACATCCTCATGTGAGGATGACACGGCGGTCGGATGGTCCCGATGGGGTACTTGTTTCCTGAAGACGGAGTGCTTTTCTTTCTGGGTCGCAGCCTAGCCCTGTTAATGATGTGCAGCTACTTAACTTTAGTCCTGGCTTTATTTACGTGAAAAGGAATAAAGTATTGTTCTGGACTTATCCCTTTCTGCACTGAAGCTCGCCGTTCTCTTGCTAATTGGGAGTCTTATTATATCATTAACCACCTGCTCAGTCTGTCTCCAAAATGCATTTCACTGTAACTTTTTCGTTCATGCCAGTCCATATATTGGTAGAGATCGTTTTGTTAGTTTTCGGTACATGAGATAAACTGTAATTGCCTTTTGTTGATATAATACAATTATTACTTTCTGAGGATCTCATACTGTATCGTTCTGTCGCTGTGGATCAAGCTCATGTAAGGTCCATAAAATCCGGACGCCTTACAACATTTTATATTCCATCGGACAGATGACGGTTCGCGTGTACGGCGTGAAATGTCTGAAAACAAACACACTGAAACAACTGTCGGAAACAAGTGATAAATGAACAAACACATATCAGCACAGGCTCCCTACTATACTTAATAAAAGAAATGATAAGATAAAAGAAAGAAGAAAGAAACCAATCGTTCCGCTCACACAACCAGGAAAAAAAAACCTCTTCCCCCTTCGCCTTCTGGACACACACACATACGCACCACAAAAAAATTTGTTATATCACACCAAAACAAGCGCGCGCACTCTCTCTCTCTCTCTCTCTCTCTCACACACACACACACACACACACACACAAATGCATACTCGAACAGATCACAGATACTTCAATAATTACACTCGAAAGTTTGGCAATAACATTCGATCTTTGGCAAAAACATCTGACAGTCGGCAACAGAAACCAAAACATTGCATCGAAACAAGTGTTCAAATCATAGTGCTGTGAAATGTGGATAAAACCGCAAATTGGCATTTATAAGAAGAAGAATAACACCAAAAATCCAACAAGAGCGTAATATGTAGGAAGTCGTCCACGCAACCTGTAGATACAATTCAAAACTTTACTACTTAACAGTAAATACCAACATCCAGAACTGTTTATAGTCTATAGGTACAGTGACCAAAATGTAAATTAAATAGCAAACGTATGCACATATTCCAGGCCACTGATGATGTCTTGCAGAAAATAAAGGTGAAACGCATATGGCACTAAAATTGTGTTTTATTCAGTTGCTGTCAGACGGTCCGTAAGTAAAAATAATCAAATCAAATATTACACACAACTGAGGAAAATGAATACAAAAGTTGAAATATTGTAATTGTTACCACCGAGCCAATGCATAGTGCCAGCAGGTTCACTGAAAATAACTTTGAATAATTTCAGACATCTAGTTCGGTAAAAGATTTGCCATTGTCTTAAGGCTCCTTTACACGATCAAATTTAATTGTCAAATTCGCGCCTATCAATCCACAGACTTCTCAAACTAACCAGTACATAGTCTAACATTTTCGTCAATTTAACTTCACTTTTGAAGCAGACACTTTTCATGCACGTTGCACTTTGGCTAGAAATGGGAGTGGCTACAAATGTAGCTAACGCATTCTTAAGGAAATGTTGTACTCTAAAACTGATGATGACATCAGAATTTTTCAAATGGACAATAAAATTTTTCATAATTTGTTTAGAGGTACTTCACCCTAACATTGAAGAATAAGATACAAGTAAGCGAAAATTTATTCTATTCTATTTCGTCAACTAACGTCAGTTCATTAAAATAGCACTGTGTGGGAACATATATTTATTTATCTATTTAACCTGGTCTGATTAGCGCCACCAGGGCCTTTTTAATGCATAGGACCACAGTACCTTTTTTACATCATAGCTATCTAACTAATAACAATTTTAGTATGACAAATAGTATTAAAATGATATGAATGTCTGTAGTGACAATGTCAGTATATAATACTGACTACGAACTTCAAATGGTCCAAATGGCTCTGAGCACTATGCGACTTAACTGCTGAAGTCATCAGTCCCCTAGAACTTAGAACTAACTAAACCTAACTAACCTAAGGACATCACACACATCCATGCCCGAGGCAGGATTCGAACCTGCGACCGTAGCGGTCGCGCGGTTCCAGACGGTAGTGCCCTGAACCGCACGGCCACTCCGGCCGGCTGACTACGAACTGTTGTTGTTGTTGTGGTCTTCAGTCCTGAGACTACGAACTAATAAAGTTAATTCTGGAAGTATTTGTACAAACACTATTACTGCTGCCACTAGTAATGATAATAGTAATAATAATAATGACAATAACAAGAATAGTGACAATGACAGACGCAAACAAAATTTAGCCTACATCGTCCTTCGAAGAACTGGAGAACTTCGTATTTTTTATTTTGTGCGTAGAGATGTTTTCTTTTTTTCACACTCTTCCTGCGTAATATGCGGCGGGGGAAGATATGACATCAGAACCATCTTGGTAACTGCCAATTTTGTCCTGTTTCCATCCTTGACCGTAGGTTCCATAGTTGTGGAAACTCACGATCAACGAAATAAAATACGATAAAATTCCTTTTCACGAAACATGTACAGCAAAACACCACACAAACAACGTCTACCACCTTTTCAAATTTCTGTAAATCTAAATTTCTCTGAAACGCGTCAGGCAAGAATTATGTTTCACAAACATGTCAAACATCACCATACACTGTCTGATATTTGACAAACATAATGAAGTTTGACAAATATTTGATCGAAATGGAGCCCCTTAGAGACTTTTTTTTTACGATATCGTGTACTTGTGTGAATCTTAATCATAATTTTATAGTGCTCATTGACTCAACTCATTGTCACTGTAAACAGGATCCATATCCTAGTATCTAAAGTTTGGAGAGTCACATCGTAAATGAAAAAGACTATATTAACGAAAAACAGCATTTTTTCTCCAGAGAATATAGTTAAATTTTCTCTTGATTAAACTGATCATTTCTTGTTAATTAAGCAGTGTAACTGATCGCAAATTACAACAATTATAATTACATTTTTGAAAGTAATATTTGCAATATGTATTAAAAACTGTTAAATCAGGCAAATTCAATTTACCATTCTCTCAACTATACTGATCTATTTACAGGTTTTTGATAACCTTATGTACCAATTTTCTGGCTATTGTATTTTGTAGTAATTTAGAAGTCATTTACATTTAATTTTGAATTTCTTGAAAGTGAATTATAAATCGTCGGAACAATTGGTTTATTGAGATTAGTAACTAACAGTAAGGACTACACTAAGGTTGTTCCATAAATATTTTGCAGCACGTAATTCAATATTTCGGTATGTTTAGAATTTGTCTATAAGTTCGTTGAAGAATTCTGAAGTTTTGAACATATTCTTTGACATGATGATCTGATTTTGTGATCACTTGTCTAAACAAATTAACTCCCAGGTGAGTAGTGACCGTTGACGCCCACATACATGTTACTGATTGTTATAAAAGCTTAAATCCATTCATCTACATCTACATGACTACTCTGCAATTCACATTTAAGTGCTTGGCAGAGGGTTCATCGAACCACAATCATACTATCTCTCTACTATTCCACTCCCGAACAGCGAGCGGGAAAAACGAACACCTAAACCTTTCTGTTCGAGCTCTGATTTCTCTTATTTTATTTTGATGATCATTCCTACCTATGTAGGTTGGGCTCAACAAAATATTTTCGCATTCGGAAGAGAAAGTTGGTGACTGAAATTTCGTAAAAAGGTCTCGCCGCGACGAAAAACGTCTATGCTGTAATGACTTCCATCCCAACTCGTGTATCATATCTGCCACACTCTCTCCCCTATAACGCGATAATACAAAACGAGCTGCCCTTTTTTGCACCCTTTCGATGTCCTCCGTCAATCCCACCTGGTAAGGATCCCACACCGCGCAGCAATATTCTAACAGAGGACGAACGAGTGTAGTGTAAGATGTCTCTTTAGTGGACTTGTTGCATCTTCTAAGTGCCCTGCCAATGAAACGCAACCTTTGGCTCGCCTTCCCGACAATATTATCTATGTAGTCCTTCCAACTGAAGTTGTTCGTAATTTTAACACCCAGGTACTTAGTTGAATTGACAGCCTTGAGAATTGTACTATTTATCGAGTAATCTAATTCCAACGGATTTCTTTTGGAACTCATGTGGATCATCTCACACTTTTCGTTGTTTAGCGTCAACTGCCACCTGACACACCATACAGCAATCTTTTCTAAATCGCTTTGCAGCTGATACTGGTCTTCGGATGACCTTACTAGACGGTAAATTACAGCATCATCTGCGAACAGTCTAAGAGAACTGCTCAGATTGTCACCCAGGTCATTTATATAGATCAGGAACAGTAGAGGTCCCAGGACGCTTCCCTGGGGAACACCTGATATCACTTCAGTTTGACTCGATGATTTGCCTTCTATTACTACGAACTGCGACCTTCGTGACAGGAAATCACGAATCCAGTCGCACAACTGAGACGATACCCCAGCTTGATTAGAAGTCGCTTGTGAGGAACGGTGTCAAAAGCTTTCCGGAAATCTAGAAATCTTTTCAAATACAATTGATTTCAGGAATAAATTGTCCCCTTTAGGACTTATTTTATTACACCAGTAAAATTTCATGAATTTGCATATTTCTCATTAATGAGAAATTTGAATAACCTTTCGAAATTTATGCACTGAGATGACAAAAGTCAAGAGAGAGAGAGCGATTTTCACATACACTATGGGCCATTAAAATTACTACACCAAGAAGAAATGCAAATCATAAACGGGTATTCATTGGACAGATATATTATACTAGAACTGACATTTTCACGCAATTTGGGTGCATAGATCCTGAGAAATCAGTACTCAGAGCAACCATTTGTGGCCGTAATAACGGCCTTGATAAGCCTGGGCATTGAGTCAAACAGAGCTTGGATAGCGTGTGCAGGTACAGCTGCCCATACAGCTTCGTCACGATACCACAGTTCATCAAGAGCAGTGACTGGCGTATTGTGAAGAGCCAGTTGCTCGGCCACCATTGACCAGACTTTTCAATTAGTGAGAGATCTGGAGAATGTGCTGGCCATGGCAGCAGTCGAACATTTTCTGTATCCAGAAAGGCCCGTACAGGACCTGCAACATGCGGTCATGCATTATGCTGCTGAAATGTAGGGTTTCGAAGGGATCAATAAAGGATAGAGCCTCGGGTCGTACCACATCTGAAATTTAATATCCACTGTTCAAAGTGCCGTCAATGCAAACAAGAGGTGACCAAGACGTGTAACCAATGGCACCCCATACCATCACGCCGGGTGATACGCCAGTATGGCGATGACGAATACACGCTTCCAATGTGCGTTCACCGAGATGTCGCTAAACACGGATGTGTCCATCATGATGCTGTAAACAGAAACTGGATTCATCGGGAAAAATGACGTTTTGCCATTCGTGCGCCCAGGTTCGTCGTCGAGTATACCATCGCAGGCGCTCCTGTCTGTGATGCAGCGTCGAGGGTAACCGCAGCCATGGTCTCCGAGCTGATAGTCCATGCTGCTGCAAACGTCGTCGAACTGTTCGTGCAGATAGTTGTTGTCTTGAAAACGTCCCCATCCGTTGACTCACGGATCAATCTTGGCTGCACTATACAGCCATGTGGATATGATGCCTGTTATCTCCACTGCTAGTGATACGAGACCGTTGGGATCCAGCACAGCGTTCCGTATTACCCTCCTTAACTCACCGCTTCCATATTATGCTAACAGTCACTGGATCTCAACCAACGCGAGCAGCAATGACGCGATACGATAAACCGCAATCGCGATAGGCTACAATACGACCTTTATCAAAGTCGGAAACGTGATGGTACGCATTTCTCCTCCTTACACGAGGCATCACAACAACGTTTCACCATGCAATGCCGGTCAACTGCTGTTTGTGTATGAAAAATCGGTTGGAATCTTTCCTCGTTTCAGCACATTGTAGGTGTCGCCACCGGCGCCAACCTTGTGTGAATGCTCTCAAAAGCTAATCATTTGCATATGACAGCATCTTGTTCCTGTCGGTTAAATTTCGCGTCTGTAGTACGTCATCTTCGTGATGTAGCAATTTTAATTGCCAGTAGTGTATATAGAAGGCTGTGCTATCTTATACACAAGGTATAAAGTGGCAATGCGTTGGCGGAGCTGTCATATGAACTCAGGTGAAAAGATTTCCGACGTGATTATGGCCGCACTACCGCAATTAACAGATTTTAACGCGGAATCATAGTTGGAGCTAGAGACACGGGATGTTCCATTTCTGAAATCGTTAGTGAATTCAGTATTTAGGGAATTCAGTTTTCGGAGATCCCCAGTGTCATGAGTGTGCCGAATTTACCAAATTTCAGACATTACCTCTCACCACGGAAAACGCAATGGCCAAGAGCTTTCATTTAACGACCGAGAGCAGCGGCGTTTGCGCGGAATTTCCAGTGCTAACAGACAGGAAACAATGCGCGAAACAATCGCAGAAATCAATGTGGAACATACAGGGTGTTTCAAAAATAACTGGTATATTTGAAACGGCAATAAAAACTAAACGAGCAGCGACAGAAATACACCGTTTGTTGCAATATGCTTGGGACAACAGTACATTTTCAGGCGGACAAACTTTCGAAAGTACAGTAGTTACAATTTTCAACAACAGATGGCGCTGCAAGTGATGTGAAAGATATAGAAGACAACGCAGTCTGTGGGTGCGCCATTCTGTACGTCGTCTTTCTGCTGTAAGCGTGTGCTGTTCACAACGTGCAAGTGTGCTGTGGACAACATGGTTTATTCCTTAGAACAGAGGATTTTTCTGGTGTTGGAATTCCACCACCTAGAACACAGTGTTGTTGCAACAAGACGAAATTTTCAACGGAGGTTTAATGTAACCAAAGGACCGAAAAGCGATACAATAAAGGATCTGTTTGAAAAATTTCAACGGACTGGGAACGTGACGGATGAACGTGCTGGAAAGGTAGGGCGACCGCGTACGGCAACCACAAAGGGCAACGCGCAGCTAGTGCAGCAGGTGATCCAACAGCGGCCTCGGGTTTCCGTTCGCCGTGTTGCAGCTGCGGTCCAAATGACGCCAACGTCCACGTATCGTCTCATGCGCCAGAGTTTACCCCTCTATCCATACAAAATTCAAACGCGGCAACCCCTCAGCGCCGCTACCATTACTGCACGAGAGACATTCGCTAACGATATAGTGCACAGGATTGATGACGGCGATATGCATGTGTGCAGCATTTCGTTTACTGACGAAGCTTATTTTTACCTGGACGGCTTCGTCAATAAACAGAACTGGCGCATATGGGGAACCGAAAAGCCCCATGTTGCAGTCCCATCGTCCCTGCATCCTCAAAAAGTACTGGTCTGGGCCACCATTTCTTCCAAAGGAATCACTGGCCCATTTTTCAGATCCGAAACGATTACTGCATCACGCTATCTGGACATTCTTCGTGAATTTGTGGCGGTACAAACTGCCTTAGACGACACTGCGAACACCTCGTGGTTTATGCAACATGGTGCCCGGCCACATCGCACGGCCGACGTCTTTAATATCCTGAATGAATATTTCGATGAGCGTGTGAATGCTTTGGGCTATCCTAAACATACAGGAGGCGGCGTGGATTGGCCTCCCCATTCGCCAGACATGAACCCCTGTGACTTCTTTCTGTTGGGACACTTGAAAGACCAGGTGTACCGCCAGAATCCAGAAACAATTGAACAGCTGAAGCGGTACATCTCATCTGCATGTGAAGCCATTCTGCCAGACACGTTGTCAAAGGTTTTGGGGTAATTTCATTCAGAGACTACGCCGTATTATTGCTACGCATGGTGGATATGTGGAAAATATCATACTATAGAGTTTCCCAGACCGCAGCGCCATCTGTTGTAGAAAATTGTAACTACTGTAGTTTCGAAAGTTTGTCCGCCTGAAAATGTACTGTTGTCCCAAGCATATTGCAACAAACGGTGTACTTCTATCGCTGCTGGTTTAGTTTGTATTGCCGTTTCAAACATACCGGTCATTTTTGAAACACCCTTACGACCAACGTATCGGTTAGGACAGTGCGGCTAAATTTGGCGTTAATGGGCTGTGGCAGCAGACGATCGACGCGACTGCCTTTTTCTAAAAGCGCGACATAGCCTTCCTCACCTCTTCTTGGTTTGTAAGCATATCGGTTGGACACTGGACTACTTGAAAACGGTGGCCTGATCAGATGAGTTCCGATTTCAGATGGTATGAGCTGATTGTAAGTCCCTACGTAGCCATGGGTCCAAGTTGTCAACAAGCCATGTGCAACCTAGTGGCGGCTTCAGAATGGTGTGGGCCGTGCTTAATTGGAATGGACTGTGTCCGCTGGTCCAATTGTACCGATCGTTGGCCGGATATGGTTATGTTCAGCTAATTCGAGGCCATTTGTTCCCAATCAAGGATGAAATTTTTGTGGATGACAGTCCGCCGTGTCTCCGGTCACAATTTTTCACTGTTGGTTTTAAGAACATTCTGGGATATTCCAGAGAATGATCTGGCCACTCAGTTCGTCCGACATGAGTTACATCGACCATTTATGGGACATAATCGAGAGGTCAGTTCGTACACAAAATCCTGCGCCGGCAAAACCTTCGCAATTGTGGACGGCAGCATGGCAGCATGGCTCAGTATTTGTGCAACGGACTTCCAACGACTTTTGGAGTCCATGCCACGTTGAGTTGCTACATTACGCCTGGCAAAACGAGGTCCGACACGATATTAGGAAGTAGACCATGACTTTTGTCATCTCAATGTACATTCGCATTCGTTATTAGGGCAGTGTATTCACTTGTCATATTAACGGTTGGCTGTAGTCAGTTTCACATCAATTCGGTTTATTTCGGAAGAATCAATGCCTTTCCGATAATTTTCCGTTCGGATAATCGCCTTCGATTGCAGCAGATGTCGTAGGCGGTGGTGAGACGTAGCGCCGTACACCGATCCTGCCCTGGAGGCGGTTAAGTGGGAGATGTGGCTCAGAGCTGGAGAGTGACAGCTGGTGACGCGAGACTGGACGCGCACGTAGTTTATGTATCAGCCGATAGACGACAGTATTGGATAGGGCGACTGATTTAGTTTCGATTGTGCCCACTAGAGTGCACTAAGGGAATATAATGTATTTTATAAACTGTTCCAGGATTTTCGTAAAGTGTTATTATGTTTTTTTGTGTAGGTAAAATGCTACAAATGTGTTTTAGCAGTGTGAATAATGCGTGAGTGTTGTTTAAGGTTAATATGAAGATAATTGTTTAACGAGTTATGTAGTGGGATTTAGTGCGGGAACATTTCGAAGAAGTATGGACAAAGGGGATTTTTAAAGAATAGATTTGTAAAGTAAGTTTATGGTAAAGGGAAAGTTAATTCAGGTATAAATAACAATAAATAAACAATAACAATAGTAAACAATAACAATAACAATAACAATAGTAAATAACTTAATGCAAAAACAAAATTTCAGCATATTAGGTAAGTACGTCGGTAAAAAGTGCAGTCGTTATTGATGAAAAGCGTGGACTGACGCGGGAGAATGTTGTTTTGCTATTGGCTGTTGAGTAAACTGACCAATGGTAAAGCAATATTCTTCGCGCGGCTTTATCTGCTGGTACAGAAGACTTAGGGTATTCCAGGCAGGTAGTGATGGGCTAAACTGCGATTTTCCAATATCAGTGATTTCTGTGAATGCTACTTTTCAGTATCTGCTATTCTTAACTGTGATTTGTCGCAGTTAAGAGTCGCAGTTAAGGAACGTAGGTCACGTATCTCTCCGCCACTGCGATTTCTGCTACTTCCGCCATTTCTGTGACTTCTGCTACTTCTCTGATTTTTGTGACTTCTGCTACTTCTGCGATTTCTGCTACTTCTGCGATTTCTGTGACTTCTGCTACTTCTGCGATTTCTACGACTTACCACCGTATGAAAAAGTTACATCTGCTCACACAGAAAATATCATCTCAACAAATCTGTCATTGGTAAGTAAGTTTTACGTTTGTTCTTCCGTTGGCTTTAATTATGTATTAAAGAAACTGTGAAAATATTAATAGTGTAATCATTATGTAAGTACAGTAGCGTAATAGTTCGTGTTTAGAAAATGAATTCTAACATATTGTTATGTTCACAGGTACCCGAACTACATTTCAGTCACTCAGTAAATTGATAACTCAAAATATCATTGTCAACAGATCTGGAGAAATTGCCACTGCGTCTTTAGGCTGTTTTCGTCAGACGAGAGGTTAGTTTCTAAGTGTTTCGATGGAGTTAATTACTTCATTGAGATCGTTCTTGCAAATATGAAATATACCTCATTGAGTGGCTTTCATTACAGCAAATATTAGCAATCTACTCTGTCAATTATATTGCTTGTAATTAGTGACAGCAAAAATTGTTTAATAATCCTTGTGATTTTGCAGACACAGTTCTGACTCTTGATTACTGGTTGTTGTACATATCTATCCACATCAAAGGCTATTGAGAGAGACTCGTGAAGATTCAAGACAGCTCTTAGAGGATTTGCAGTTTAAAAGTGACATAATTGTGAAATAAGTGTGCAGAGATGAGCGATTAAACTGTGTTTTATTGAAGTTGTTATGCGATTTTAAAGGAATAATAAATGTTAAATACAGTGATTGAATAATGAAAATCTAATTTTCCACATGTTTAAGCCGTCCTATACCCGTAACTTTCCGCCACATATTTACTGGTAAACACTAATTAAAGAGTGACGTGCCGCCGCCGCCCCCCCCCCTCCACAATCTTGATGTGACACTGACCTGTAGCATAGCCCGAGGTATAGAATATGCATTTTGAGGCTGTTTATATGAAAGTGGGAAGTACAGATCTTCCAGTTAAATCAGGAATAGCTTAAGTGCAGTACTTGAAAGTAACACAGGCCAAGCTTACTTATGTAGGTGGTTGTAGTGTCGGCAAAAAGTTCGTGTGTGTGAAGTTGCTATGTAGAACACCAGGGGCAAAACTTTTATCCCGAGTCTAGAACTGTGCCGGAATAAAAGTGAGGCATTCGTATGGCTCAATAATGCTGTTTTCATTTCACTACACTTATACAGATGTCTGAGTTCTGCTGTGTTAACATTGCAAAGTCCTGTAGACATGTAGAGTATTAACCAAAATTGTCATATTGGAAGCAGAATCACATTTGTTACGTTAATTGATATTTTCAGGAGAAAAAGGCAATGTAGCTTCTTATTAATATAATACAGAGTCACAGCTGTGTTTGACCAATCATAACTGATGATGAATGTGCATGTCGTCATATAATGTGAAGTGCTTATTTCAATAGTGGTACAAGTCCATTACCTCCACTTTTCTGTCTATAATGCTTCTGAAATTAATGATCCAAACAAACATTAATAAAGGTTCATTTCTAGCAAGAAGCCATATGCTTGAATATTTCTGGTATCTCAACTGTAGATTTTTCAGCGCTCACTTAACTTTAGGACTCCGTATCTCAAAATGAACAAAAATGCACTTGTAACACTAATGAAATAAGTCCTTCATACGCACACACAACATACCGATCTTGTGAGGCACAAGGCTCTTATAACGAAGTACATACGTCGTTCAACAGATGGCACTGGGAACAGAATGTTAACTGCGCTTTTTAGTTGCTACTTGTGACTCTTAGTTGCGATTTGTTCCTTTCAGATTACGCTGATACTATAGCTCCCTACTTAGCACTCATATACAACCGCTCGCTCACCGATAGATCTGTACCTACAGATTGGAAAATTGCGCAGGTCGCACCAGTGTTCAAGAAGGGTAGTAGGAGTAATCCATTTAACTACAGACCTATATCATTGACGTCGGTTTGCAGTAGGGTTTTGGAGCATATACTGTATTCAAACATTATGAATCACCTCGAAGGGAACGATCTATTGACACGTAATCAGCATGGCTTCAGAAAACATCGCTCTTGTGCAACGCAGCTAGCTCTTTATTCGCACGAAGTAATGGCCGCTATCGACAGGGGATCTCAAGTTGATTCCGTATTTCTAGATTTCCGGAAAGCTTTTGACACCGTTCCTCACAAGCGACTTCTAATCAAGCTGCGGAGCTATGGGGTATCGTCTCAGTTGTGCGACTGGATTCGTGATTTCCTGTCAGGAAGGTCGCAGTTCGTAGTAATAGACGGCAAATCATCGAGTAAAACTGAAGTGATATCAGGTGTTCCCCAGGGAAGCGTCCTGGGACCTCTACTGTTCCTGATCTATATAAATGACCTGGGTGACAATCTGAGCAGTTCTCTTAGGTTGTTCGCAGATGATGCTGTAATTTACCGTCTAGTAAGGTCATCCGAAGACCAGTATCAGCTGCAAAGCGATTTAGAAAAGATTGCTGTATGGTGTGTCAGGTGGCAGTTGACGCTAAATAACGAAAAGTGTGAGATGATCCACATGAGTTCCAAAAGAAATCCGTTGGAATTCGATTACTCGATAAATAGTACAATTCTCAAGGCTGTCAATTCAACTAAGTACCTGGGTGTTAAAATTACAAACAACTTCAGTTGGAAGGACCACATAGATAATATTGTCGGGAAGGCGAGCCAAAGGTTGCGTTTCATTGGCAGGACACTTAGAAGATGCAACAAGTCCACTAAAGAGACAGCTTACACTACACTCGTTCGTCCTCTGTTAGAATATTGCTGCGCGGTGTGGGATCCTTACCAGGTGGGATTGACGGAGGACATCGAGAGGGTGCAAAGAAGGGCAGCTCGTTTTGTATTATCGCGTTGTAGGGGAGAGAGTGTGGCAGATATGATACACGAGTTGGGATGGAAGTCATTACAGCATAGACGTTTTTCGTCGCGGCGAGACCTATTTACGAAATTTCAGTCACCAACTTTCTCTTCCGAATGCGAAAATATTTTGTTGAGCCCAACCTACATAGGTAGGAATGATCATCAAAATAAAATAAGAGAAATCAGAGCTCGAACAGAAAGGTTTAGGTGTTCGTTTTTCCCGCTCGCTGTTCGGGAGTGGAATAGTAGAGAGATAGTATGATTGTGGTTCGATGAACCCTCTGCCAAGCACTTAAATGTGAATTGCAGAGTAGTCATGTAGAATAGGTCACGGAAATCGCAGTTTGACTCGGTAGCGAATAGCATAGTATGAGCTTTGCTCAACAGATGGCACTGCTAACTGTCCTTTTTAGTTGCTACTTGCGACTCTTAGTTGCGACTTGTCACAGAAATCGCAGAAAGCAGTATGGAATTCGGCCAACAGATGGCTGGCGGCGTTTATTGTGAAATACCAGTTGCGACTGCTAACTGCGACTGAAATCGCAGTTAGATTTTGTAAAGTTGTTACTGTGATATCTGTGACTTCTCAATCACTGTGATTTCTAACAGATACGCGATTTCCTGCCCACCACTACAGGCAGGAGTCGGAGCCTAGCCATGAAACAGTTCGAACGTGTGTAGTAGTAGTTCCGATGGAAATGATAAGTTGCCGGATCTCGCAGTGTTTCATACATCAAAAGTGTTGGAAAGTGACTGCTTAATTATTCCGATGGGTGTGTAGAAATTTCGGAATTTTTAAGTATTGAGCGTATTGAGCAGGTCTGTGACTAAAAACTGTGATTGCATTAGGTACCGATGGACTTAATATTTGGCGAGCATTCTCAACCGAAAACAGTCAGTATTTTTGTAGCTATTACGTTTTGGGGAAATGCAACACCATAAACTTGCTAATGTGAGTGAGAGGGATTGTGAGTGACTGTGTTAAGACTAGCACGGGCTTGGCAGTGATACTTGTTCACCTAAGTTCCAGAATATTTTAATTAAGCACAAAATTTCCAACCTTTCATTTCGTGTGAAAACTTTCTCCCGAAACGTAGATTAGTGACTTTAATTGAAGCCTGGTTCACGTCGAAGTACAGTAACTTTCGCTCTACTTCTCTACTGATGATCTGATGAGACAATGTTCACAGGTAGGTGCAGGTTCGTCGTAAAGGGACGGAAGGACCCGCGCCGTCGCAGTGGGAAGTTTACAACCCAGGTTCGATTCCCGGCGGGGTCAGGGATTTTCTCTGCCTTGTGATGACTGGGTGTTGTGTGATGTCCTTAGGTTAGTTAGGTTTAAGTAGTTCTAAGTTCTAGTTAAGTCCCATAGTGCTCAGAGCCTTTTGAACCATTTTACAACGTAAACCAGGAACAGTGCCTCTTAGCGTTAGGGTGAGCAGACTCACCACCACCAAGAACCGGACTGTCGTCACCAAGGGTGCAGCAGAACCACGCAAAATAACGTTGCTGGTGTGGGAAAGGAGAGTTTCTTAGATAGGGAGACGGGTCGGATGGAGCAGGGAATCCACGAGATGCGATATCAGACTGATCTGCCGGTGTTGCTTCATCGGGAGGATAGTCACCGAAAATGCGGCACGCCATGAATACTGTATGTCCGCTGCGGGTGTGAGCCCACCTGCTCGATGTCGTCTCTCCTCCTCTGGAACTCTGGAACTGGAGCAGCGCGGCCCGGCGCGGCGCGGTCTCTCTCTTTCTCCAGCGGCAATGGGATATGCGAGCGACACCTCATCGATTGCGGGCCACGCGAGGCTTAAATTTTCATGCTCTTATGCATGCCGCCGTGCGAATAAAAATGTTGATACATCGACCCTTCTGATCCCGTTCGCAGATCGAACCTATTCTCTGCGAGCAGGCGAGGGCAATACCAATCACAGGTTGCAAAAAAAGTGGGGCTTTCAAAAGTTATCCCAGTTTCTCGACTGGGAGTTGGGGTGCGCCTTTCAGGCACGATGTGATTATTGACCTGCCCGAGAGTTTGCGCGAACTTGTCCTGATACTTCAAGTGCAGGTCTGCGAAGAAAATACATAGTTGTCTGTTGCAGAATCATAATTACGCTCCTCCATACCCTTTTGTGGTAATGGGTATTGCGCTGATATAAATAAAACCATTGACCGTCTAATTCAGCTGTAGACTTCCAGCTATTCATCCAGAAGATTCACTATAAGTCCATGGAATAAACATTTCAAAATAGGGGCCACAATTGGTCAATACTTTGACGTATCTGAATATTGCAAAAATTCGTCTGCCTTCTTCGATAAACAAAAACCTTCGGTTCGCTAGCTTCTGCAAACCAAATACGGCGGACTTGCTCCCAAAATCATATATGCGATTACATTTTAGCCTCCTCACGCAAGCGGTAACTAAGAGACGGTATTTTTGATAAAAATGGAACAGATGTTGGTGACTTTCATGTACTAGTTCTGCATTTATGTAATGACCGTTAACTACAGAAATATCTTCCATAGTTTTCCATTTATCAGTACAGAAGATAAAATGAAGACAGTAGCTTTTCTGAAAATTTGTAAACAAGATTTGGTTTGAAATTTTTGTCTTGCTTTAAAAGTGAGTTCTTAAGTGCTGTGCATCATTTTAATAGAGCAAAGATCGAAATGGGAACATAGTGTCAACAGTTTTACGAATAAATTGTGTTTGAAATTCTCATATACGGTGAAACTTAAATATTTCAACAACTTAATGCAACAAGCTTGGCAAGATTTAAACTACGTTCCCAGTTCTCTTTCCCATAAGTTTTCTGTTGAGGTATAAAATCTCAAAACGTAATCACTTTCGGTAAATAAACAAACCTTCAAGATGCGTGTTTTACAAAATTAAATTTTATTAATGTTATGTACCATTCAAATATCATCTCGGTCCTTTACAAATGTTTTGATCATTATCAAATTAAACTGAATTCTTCGCAATATATTACTTTTGGATATTTGAATACTACAAGCATCATTGAAAACATGGCTTAGTAAAAAATATATTTCCTTTGTTAATTGTAAAAAGAGACAAATAATATGACACTGTGTACCTAATGGTACCACAGATACTATTACAAACCTAGTTATTCAAATAACGAGTTTTCCATGCTGTCAACTGATCGTGAAAAGTGTTAGTAAAGAAACCAGTTCACATCAACACGTAATATTTTGTTCAGTAGCTGACCGGACTCCTTACTGAAATTACCGATGGCCTGCCTAAAACTTCATAGCAGCCAGAAATCTTTTATTAATCTTATGTACCATTCAAGTGTCCTCTCGGTCCTTTAAAAATGTTGTGATCATTATCAGACTAAACTGAATTTTACTAGTTGACTTTGTTCGTCGTTAAAATTGCAGTATTAAAATTGCAGTACCATGAATCCGGCATGCATAACCCTCAAACTGACCTTAATTATATAAGGAGGCACCAAAAAAGGTTTCGAGACTAGCTCTGTAACGCATCAACAGACAACAGCGTGAGGCTGCTTGCATAGGCACACGGAGCATCGACCTTCACAAGTCAGTGCCCCGAGACACAGGGCTCTCTTTACTCTTTCGTGCAACTAGATCTGATAGCGTTGAGCCGCACGGGATTAGCCGAGTGGTTTTAGGCGCTGCAGTCATGGACTGTGCGGCTGATCCCGGCGGAGGTTCGAGTCCTCCCTCGGGCATGGGTGTGTGTGTTTGCCCTCAGGATAATTTAAGTTAAGTAGTGTGTAAGCTTAGGGACTGATGACCTTAGTAGTTAACTCCCATAAGATTTCACACACTTTTTTTTAATTGTGTTGACTGGCATACATTGTGCTTTATTAACTAAATCTGCACCAAACTTTTCTTTGGAATGAAAATAACACAGACTACACTCGCAAAATGTAGTGGATTTATGATGAGCAGCGATGCTATAATGTGCTAAACTTGAAAGATTTTTATGCGACACAAAATGTATCTGTACCAGTAACCTACAATATTAATAGAGTTACGTGTTTCTCACGATGTTGCTTCTTGACATATAACGGGACAGTTTGAAATTATTTCTCATTTTCCTTGTCTTCGTTCATCATCTACCCGTAATAAGAATACTATACATGCTTCTACTCTATAGGACACTGCATGTTAGAAAAGTTTAATCCAGTTGCATTTAGACACATGCTGTGCATTCGTATTTACATGGTGCAAACCAGTTAGAATTGACCACATTGAACAGGTAGTCGTATGACTGAATGTTTTCTTTTCTTCGCACTTTTGGCAGCTGTCTGTAACCTGTTTTGTAAAACCCCTTATCTTCATTAAGAGCAACATGTAACTAATCTATTTCTGTTAATGTCCTACCAGAATCTCACTCTTCAAATCTTTTCAGTTTCTTTAACAGCACGGCACTAACATTAGTTGAATACTACTCATCAGTAATTTTGGATGGCTTCAGACTTACATGATTTGTGTTTAAGTACGCTTCTATTACATCATCTGACTTGGGAAAGAGAAATTTGCTGACTAGTGAAAAACCGATTTCAAGAATCTGTTTGCAGGCCGGGGTGGCCGAGCGGTTCTAGACGCTACGGTCTCTAACCCCGCGACCGCTACGGTCGCAGGTTCAAATCCTGCCTCGGGCATGGATGTGTGTGATGTCCTTAGGTTAGTTACGTTTAAGTCGTTCTAAATTCTAGGGGACTGATGACCTTAGAAGTTAAGTCCCATTGTGCTCAGAGCCATTTGATTTCAACCAAGATCTGGTTAATTTTACGAACTCTGTTCTCAAAGGTGTAAAAACAGACATTGAAGACGTGCCCAGGATCGCTAAACCCATCTGAATTGCCTATCACACCTATTAGTACTCGACTTTTAAATGCACTTCCTCAGAAACCCATTCCAGATTACTGGTTGTATTAAATTTAACGTACTTTGGAGAGTTTGCTCGCTATTCTCTTTTAGTTCTTATCAAAATTACCTTCTACTCCAAACAACAGGGCCTTGCAATGCAAATAAATAAATGAAACGTCCCCGCCATCTAGCCACATTTAAGTCAAAAAGCTCCATTAACAAAATGAGGATGACACTAAAGTGCATGTTGAGAAAATTGTATAGAGTATAAATAGAATTGTTTTGATATTTTTTCAGCTAGATTGTAACACTTTCTCTCAAATAGCTCCATCTAATAAATACACTTGTATTTATCATACACTTTAAAGGTGATTAAATCATCTTCTTCTCTAAAGCACCCCTTCTTAATTAAGTGCACTGTTTTTGCATTTTCTTCGGAAAATGCGTACATACCAAAGCCTGAAACTTTTATTGTGAACGTGAATGTGTCTCGCAAAACAAATTCAGTGCTACAGTCATCTTTATTTGGGGAGCACAGATCAGTCTTCATATTACTATCATGTCGTGAGAATTTATGAATCTGAATAGATATGGTTAGTGCAATCGAAGTTAAGTTACTTGCATATGTCAAACAATTAGACACATGTTATGCATTCTTATTTAACGGTACAAACCTGTTAGAATTGACCACATTACACAGGTAGTCATATGACTTAATGTTTATTGCTGCATTTTTTTCTGTCACTGACTCCATCTCCCAGCTACTACATATTCTGCCATGTGGAACGAGATGGATCCCTCTACTGTTGAGTTATAGCTGGTAATCAGTAGGTGAAATATGTAAGATTGCCAGTACGAAAGGGTGGTTCATAATTAATAGCGTGGTTTTAAAGCTTTTCAGGATTTATTGTATTCAACTTACAATGTTAAAAATAATACAGCAAATGAAAGAGCAGCTGAAACTCTCATCCTTACAAGCGTTCAGTGTGGGCACCATTCGTCACCTGGCAAACACTGAGTCGATAGGTGAGTACTTCCCAAATCTTGATCAGTGTGTCTGAGTAATAATTTTCAACAACTATTTCTTATCCTGGGTAGATTAGCTGATAGTGGAGGCGCATACACAAGATCCTTTATGAAGCCCCAAACGTAAACGTCGCATGGCGTCAGATGGGGTGAATGTGGTGGCCACGCATCTGGACGCTTGTGAACAATCCAGCGATCGGGTATAACGTCGTTTAACCAATCGTATTTGTATTATTCCACCGAGACACCACGCAGACTTGCTGCAAGCTATATGTCTGTGGTTCAGCTTGATCTGAATGAGGCCACAGTTCTAGCATATCAAGACAAGATTCACCAGTTACAGCTGCTTCACTCAAAATGAAAGGCCCATAAACTTTCCTCACAGACATGGCACAAAAAATTCAATGTAGGGTAGTATCGTCTTTGTAGGATAGTATCATCTCTTGATGATTTCATGATTTGCTGACCCCCAAAAACCATACGGTATGCGTGTTCATATTACCACATAGGTAAAATGTCGGTTCTTCACTGAAGACGACATGATCCACAATATCTAAGTAAAAATGCAGCAACAATTTGTGTGGAAAGTTGAGGTGTAAACCATAGCATATAGGCTTTAGAGGTGGTAACAGCTGCAAACGATAAGGATGCAGATGTAAGCATCTCCTTAAGTGCCTCCATATAGGTGTCAGGAGAATTGCTGATTCATGACTAGCCTTCAAAATTGATTTCTTTGAGCTACAAGAGAAAAAATCACTCATTCGTTCAGCTCATTCTTCAGTCACTCTTGGTCTTCCAGTCTTGGCCCTTGCAAAGACATCTGGTGACTTCAAACTAAAAATACCACCTAAGGATATTATTATCATTTTTAGTATTACAATGGAACTTAACATAGAATGCACGTTGCACTGTAACAACAGATTCAGCCCTTGCAAACTATAAAATACAAGAAACTTTCTGTTCATTAGAGGCCATCTTTACTACCAGTGTTTTCTAAAAGAAGACACAGGGAACAGTGCATGGGCACAGGCTTACAAACAAAACTGGCTGGGTTTCTCCTTCGTCTCATGTATTATCTGTAATTAGAATTTGAGTGTAATAAATGCTACAGAGCCTTAAACACCCGACATTCATTTTGAGAGATCTAGTAAGTGTCAGACTCAAATTTTGGAGAATTGTGTGTATGCACGTGTGTGTCCAAAGAAAGTGTTGAACAATTATGACTGTGATGGTACAAAATCACTAAGTTGCTGCAGGTTGGAGCCTAACTTTTGATTTCTGTTTCTCCACTTAACTATCAAGTGGTGAGATTTGTGTGTGCACTGTGATGCAATCTGCAGGCATGTCACATTCCAATGACTTGACTCAAATGCATGTGTGTTTTCTCAGCCAATTCCGACTTGCGCTGTCAAGTTGAAACTTATTCCAAGGAGCAAAAGCGTTTACTCGGTAGGTAGCCACTTGTAGACGCCAGTAAGTGAAGACTTGTTCGAATAAGCAAACTGCTTAGTGCACAAATTTTGATTTATCGACATATACTTACATGCATTCAAACAGCCGTAATGGCTGGTTGGCATATAAATGCATTATGACATTGATGACATGCAAGCGTATGTTAAGTTATCTACAAGAGCCACATAATCCGTCACCCACCAACTGCTACCTCTCAAACTGTCACTGCCTCTGACCTGTAACATGGTGTGTGCTGTATGCCAGAGTCAAAGTCAATTGTATGCCTTGTTTTTAACAATTTTATGGTGTTACACTGTGAAGAGAGGTCATACTTCTGTTCATATACAAGTAATGCAAACATAGAACATCCTGAATATGCTGATGTACATATTTTCCCTTCCATTTTCATAAAACTCACATGTCATTGCTCCCAAACATTCACAGTCTTTTCCTAGAATTATTCGAAGTCAGCCATTCGTCTCAGCTCATGAGCTCATTCCATTTCCAGCATTTACCATGGATTTTTGATCAATGTGTTTCGATCGCTGCTAATACTGTATGGATTGTTTTTCCATGCTCAACTACAATTTTGTTACCTTACCCTATAGCCAGTAACGACTCATAAAAGTGATATGTCTAATGTTTCCGTTCGTGCGTTGCTATTAAAGTTACAGCCTTCTTTTATGCAACTTGCTTTGTGTTGCTCAATGTATATGAAAGGACATGCACTGTGTGCTAGTATAGGAGACTGAACGTCAGTTTCGTGTTACACTTTTTATAACGAGAGTGGTACACTGTGAGGAGGAAAAGTACTGCTGTTCATATACAAGAAAGGTGTAAATGGAACATCTTGTATATGCTGACGTACGTCGCAGGCAGTAGAATCTTTTTAGGTGTCGCATCTTCTGATCCATAATATTGGTGGTGGAAAGCACAGTGTAACAGCCTTCTAAATTTAAGTGTACAATGCAGCCATTTCGGCAGTTTTTGTTTGAATGTTGGGCGTGATAGAGTACTTTCCATCGTTTGTTGTATGCAAAGCCATAATACCGGTAATTGATTCTTTTACTACTTCTCCTAACATACTAATGATTACACAGCATATAACATATATGTCTATTAAGAATTTTAAGCATTTTGTTTTACTTATCGTTGAAGAAAACCATGAGTTCAGAGTAACGGCAATCACCAAGATACGATGCTCACCCTGTAAATCATCCACCGTTGCACCAATGCAACAGTATCCAGGGTCAACTGGCTCTCAATTCAGCATTCAGAGGGTAATGTCAATCACAGCTATTGTTCAATGTTACTTCAAAGAAATGTCATCTAGTCTCCATTGTGCCTCAGCGTAAATGCCTTTATCAGCAGAAGATGATAAGCTTTTTTTGTTCTCCAAGACGAAGTTTTTTACGCTAGAATGGAATTGATATAATATTTGGGTGGCTTTGGAGAGTAGTTGACTGCGAGTATTGATGGTGTATAGTATAGTATAGTATAGCATTTGCAGCTTTACTCGCCCCAGTTTTCAATACATTGCTAATAACTCCCGAACTTCGACACAGTGACCCACTGCAGAATGTTGCCAGAGGTCTGTGCAAACAAATTAGGTTCTCAGATCTGTGAATGGCTTGAAGACTACTTAAGTATTCGTGAGAGACAAGCGTATCGTCTGTAGTGTCCCGGAGAAGTGTGATAGAACTGCTCTTGTTCTCTGTATACGTAAGTTATCTGACTGACAGGTGAGCATCGATCTGGGGTTATTTGCTGATGATACTTTGATCTATGGAAAAGTGCCAGCATTGATTAACCGGAGGAAGAAACAATGTGAGTGAAAAATAATTTCTACCTGATGTGATGCTCTCAATGTAGAAAAGTATAAGCTATGCAGATAAGCAGGAAAATTAATCCTTTAATGGCTGAATGCAGCAACAGTGTGCTGCTTTCCATAATCACATCGATTACATATTTAGGCTCAATGATGAAAAGTGATATTGTAAGTAGGCTGTTTAGGTTTTTATGTTGGTAACACCACGTAGCGATCTATATGAAAATCACTGACTATGCTGTGTGCAGTCTGTGGTTGGTTGGACTCATTGTTGGAATATTCGCTAGTGTAGTGTTGGGCATTTGGATGTGAACAGCGCGTAGCGTTGGGCAGTTCTAGGTGAGCCGCCAGCAGTGGTGGATGTGGGGAGAGAAATGGCGGAGTTTTGAGAGCGGAAGATCTGGACGTGTGTCTATCAGAGACAGTAAATTTGTAAGACTGGATGTCATGGACTTTTGAACACTATTAAGATACATACATTGTTTGTTCTCTATCAAAATCTTTCATTTGCTAACTATGCCTATCAGTAGTTAGTGCCTTCAGTAGTTTGAATCTTTTATTGAGCTGGCAGTAGTGGCGCTCGCTGTATTGCAGTAGTTCGAGTAACGAATATTTTTGTGAGGTAAGTGACTCATGAAAGGTATAGGTTATTGTTTGTCAGGACCATTCTTTTGAAGGGATTATTGAAAGTCAGATTGCGTTGCGCTTAAAATATTGTGTCACTTTAGTGATGATTAGAATCAGTAAAGAGAAAACTGTTTGAGTACGTTGAATTTTGCGCAGCTGTTTGAAAATCAAATAACGTAGAAGATTACTAGCACAGCCATTCATAATTTTTCTAAGGGGACGTTTCAATGTGAAATGGTATGAGCTTGTAAGGACAGTAGTAGGGTATGTATGTGCCTGACTTAGGTTTAATGGAGAATTTTAGATAAGTGTATCTCACCCACAAAGGTGACTGCATTTAGATCACTGTAACAACCCGTTCTTGAGTAATGCTTGAATGTTTGGGCTCTCGACTAGGTTGGACTAAAAGAAGACATAGAAGCAATTCAGAGATGTGCTGCTAGATTTGTTACTAGGGTTCTTAGTGGAGTGCATGTTTGGTGAGAAGTTTTCACAACTCATACCCCATCCCGTATGAGGCCTCCCTTTCCCACTACGTGAAATCCTGTTCATTTTACACTCCTGGAAATGGAAAAAAGAACACATTGACACCGGTGTGTCAGACCCACCACACTTGCTCCGGACACTGCGAGAGGGCTGTACAAGCAATGATCACACGCACGGCACAGCGGACACACCAGGAACCGCGGTGTTGGCCGTCGAATGGCGCTAGCTGCGCAGCATTTGTGCACCGCCGCCGTCAGTGTCAGCCAGTTTGCCGTGACATACGGAGCTCCATCGCAGTCTTTAACACTGGTAGCATGCCGCGACAGCGTGGACGTGAACCGTATGTGCAGTTGACGGACTTTGAGTGAGGGCGTATAGTGGGCATGCGGGAGGCCGGGTGGACGTACCGCTGAATTGCTCAACACGTGGGGCGTGAGGTCTCCACAGTACATCGATGTTGTCGCCAGTGGTCAGCGAAAGGTGCACGTGCCCGTCGACCTGGGACCGGACCGCAGCGACGCACGGATGCACGCCAAGACCGTAGGATCCTACGCAGTGCCGTAGGGGACCGCACCGCCACTTCCCAGCAAATTAGGGACACTGTTGCTCCTGGGGTATCGGCGAGGACCATTCGAAACCGTCTCCATGAAGCTGGGCTACGGTCCCGCACACCGTTAGGCCGTCTTCCGCTCACGCCCCAACATCGTGCAGCCCGCCTCCAGTGGTGTCGCGACAGGCGTGAATGGAGGGACGAATGGAGACGTGTCGTCTTCAGCGATGAGAGTCGCTTCTGCCTTGGTGCCAATGATGGTCGTATGCGTGTTTGGCGCCGTGCAGGTGAGCGCCACAATCAGGACTGCATACGACCGAGGCACACAGGGCCAACACCCGGCATCATGGTGTGGGGAGCGATCTCCTACACTGGCCGTACACCTCTGGTTATCGTCGAGGGGACACTGAATAGTGCACGGTACATCCAAACCGTCATCGAACCCATCGTTCTACCATTCCTAGACCGGCAAGGGAACTTGCTGTTCCAACAGGACAATGCACGTCCGCATGTATCCCGTGCCACCCAACGTGCTCTAGAAAGTTAAGTCAACTACCCTGGCCAGCAAGATCTCCGGATCTGTCCCCCATTGGGCATGTTTGGGACTGGATGAAGCGTCATCTCACGCGGTCTGCACGTCCAGCACGAACGCTGGTCCAACTGAGGCGCCAGGTGGAAATGGCATGGCAAGCCGTTCCACAGGACTACATCCAGCATCTCTACGATCGTCTCCATGGGAGAATAGCAGCCTGCATTGCTGCGAAAGGTGGATATACACTGTACTAGTGCTGACATTGTGCATGCTCTGTTGCCTGTGTCTATGTGCCTGTGGTTCTGTCAGTGTGATCATGTGATGTATCTGACCCCAGGAATGTGTCAATAAAGTTTCCCCTTCCTGGGACAATGAATTCACGGTGTTCTTATTTCAATTTCCAGGAGTGTATTTATACGGACTTACTTTTTATGTTACTTATTATACTGTCTGTTATAAAATCGCAGGCTCAAAGTGTTCCTCAAGTACATGTGCACACAGCAGGACACTCGGGTTACAGTACACGCTATGTTACACCCTAAAATTTGGAGCCCTCTAGGGGACAAGGGCTTCAAATATGTACGCAAAAAGAATAAAGATGTAGAATGTTAGTAACTTTTGTTTCGTTTAAAAACCTTTGAGACTTTTCACATAAAAATTTGGAGGCAATACTTTAGGCGAACTCTCATTTTCAGTTGTTCATTACGTAATTACACTCTCTTGCAAAGTCAATGCTGTAGTATTTAAAGCTATGGCATCTTATTTAAGTATTTCTGTAGATAGATGGTCAAAGGATTGCATTTTCAAATGTCATGAGGCGCTGCAGGGGGCATGGTTGGGACACACGGATAGCTCCGTTGGAAAACTTTAGAACAGTGATCACTGGCTGATGAGCAAGCAAATTGAGTGTGATTCAGCACAGTCCTTCCTATCTGGGTGAGTACATCTGCCTCGCCCCATGTCCCCGGCCCCTGGGAATGCCAGAGCCACCTTCAGGCCACAAAGGTGCGTGCACCTGTGGTAGTCTGAAGCCTAGACCAACACAGTGGGGCTGAGGCACTGCTGCGCTGGTAGTGCTGGAGTACAAGATGCACCTCCAACCCCTGCCAGTTCCTGTACCAGCAGCCAGCTGTTCTCCAAGCGGCCTTGATCAAGGGGCGACCCAGCCAGCACTCAGTCATCACTGGGGGATGCATGGTGCTGCCCACCTCCTGCCCCAACCCGTTCGCCTGCATCCCTCTCTGGAATGCAACCACCGAACATTCTACACAGCAGGTGGTAGTCTTACCCTGAGCAGTTGTCTGCGAAAATGGACATCTCAACAAAAGGCAGCTACATCAACAACAAGGACTAGACAGGCACCAATTAGTAGTTACAGAAGCATTTCCCTTTTTTATTACCCTGTGTGCTGACAATGGGTAAACAGTAAATTGGCCAGAAACTTGTGACTGTTAGTGAAGACATGCAGCTATGCCCGTTAACTAATTTAAAGAATGAAATGCGAGGCAAAGACCGATTTACTGTTAGCATTTCCACATCATGTTCTTCATTCAACACAGAATGGGAGATATGATTAAGCAAAGTTTGGACACTAATGATTGTTACATTATGGGAAATGCTAATAAAGTGTAATTTCTAATTAGCACACGATCTTTCTAGTAGGATTCATTGATATGTCTGTACCGAGTGGTAGCAGTGTGGAAACTCCTCTGACCAAAGACAATTTTTGGAAAAGATAGGAAGTGGTCCACTGCAGACAGCAGAATCAAAGGACTTATGAACAATAACTGTCGAATCGGGCGTCGCGATAGAACAATGACCTTGTTGCTTGACAATAGATGCCTTCAATACTGAGTGGCCTTAGCATGACATTTTGCTGGGAGATAAGCGATAGACCGTGCAAATAACAAGACTTCCAGACACCCTCTTCTCATCTGTCACATCTGTCACCATGTCCTTCAACATTCGGTGCCATGAGAAGAAACTTTTTCAAACTCTGACGACCTAACTACAAGTTATGTTTTTTGTGTGTGCCGCAACAGGGAACTGACGCGTTTCGGGTGCGCACTGTGCAGCATCTCAGAAGTCAAGGTGTAATCTTTCTATGTGTTGTGGTTTGTGTACTTTTCCCAGGGAAAGACAATAATCTATCTAAAGATTTAACTGAAACTCGTCCAGATGAAGACCATTTTTGCATTATTATTGTTGTGATTCTTGAGTTTCTCCCGGCGTATTTGATAATCAAAATATCCACGGGTGTACTGCCGGTCTATATTTTTGATTATTATTGTTTTTCTATTGTTTACTATTTTCACGACATTAATCTAGTATTAATCTACATATGTACTTCTATCACGTTTCGTTCGGATCAGGACCATACTTTCACAAACCTAGTTAATAGTGATCTCAGAATTTTTAAGCAAACTTTTGTGTTGATCACATGAGTTAGGGTTCCCTATTGTCGCCAAGTCGCTTAATTAGACGGGGTAAAGAAGAGAATGAACAAAGAAAAAAATTCATTGCCTTGTAGCTAGATTGTGATAACAGGTCAGTGTAATAAACTGTTTCTCGCATTTGTATGCGGTTTATTTATTTAGTCATTATTAAAAAATGTCTCGTAAATTTCTTTAACTCAAGAACCATCTAATGTAAAAGTAATGCAAACCGCGACATGAAATCAGCCTGTTGATGAAACATAACACATATATAAAACTGTTTTTCGATTGCCTAATAGGTAAGAGAGTAGCTCTGCACTTTTCTATATGTCTTATTTCTCGGTCTGCTTAGACAACAGACACATATTGTAAGTGTAAAAAATGTATGCTCGTTTTGATCTTAGAATTAAATGTGAAACAAACGTCAAAGATTTTCATATCGTTCTATCCATAATTTCTCCAAGGGTGGATATTTACGTAATTGTGTACAAATTAGCATAGTTTCAAATCGCTTTGGCCGAAACAACGAAGTCGACAGATTATTGTGAAGAAACATAAAGGCTGAAGGCGCATTTCATTCAGTCATTAATTTGGTATTGTTCATAGAAAATCGCGGTCCTGAGATTAGATGCCGATTATTTTAATACGTCTTGCAATCATTACATGCAAGAATTTATTGTAAATAATTCAGTCATTCTTCTCTGATAAATGAATCTGTCGAGCTTCGATCCTCTTACATGCAGGCCCCACAACGAAAAATTGGTTATTAAAGACCAGCTCAGGTATTATTAGAACATAAACTTGCACTGACCATTCTACATGGCCATAACACACACAATTGAGATATATTATTACTCTCTCTCTCTCTCTCTCTCTCTCTCTCTCTCTCTTTCTCTCTGTCTCCCTCCCTCTGCCTCTATGACTACAGTTGCATTTTTGTTGACAACTTCATAATGTCAATTACCATTAAATTAAACTTATCTCTACACTTGAGAATCTTAACTCAAGGGAGTAACGTGTTATGGCGTCATTTTTCTAGACTCTATGAGAAGTAATGAAATATGAGTCCCACGTCCTTGTGATTTTGTAGTTTTACCAAGTGTTTCTTCTCTGTCTGTCTCCTCATACTTTTACCACGGTGGGCGGAAAGATTACACTGGGAGCCGAATTGATTGTATTTTGACTTTTAGTTTTTAATGCGTTTGATATTCAGCAAACCATGTAACTTAAACCATGTTTCGTCTTTACACATGTCTGCCAGTTTGTGTGAATATGGGTGTAACTGTAAACACAGGCACAATGGCGAAATGAAGTGTACTTTTTAGTTACAGCTTTGTAGAAGGGACCGGGAACGGCTGCTGAGTTTAATTTTTCGACTCTGGTTCGGGGCACTAAACTTGTGAGGCAGTTATCTGCACACGCTTTCCTCCACACAGATCCATGTGCAAGGCAAGCACTAGTCCATTTTTTAAAAGTATATCTGAAAATTTTGAGGAAAGGAATCAGGTGTTGTTTCTCATACTTTCTGAATAAGAGGACTCCTAACATCATTGAAAAATTCACATTATTGATCGGTCAGTTCGCGCCTCCAAGTTTTTTCCATAATTGTGCACGGGGATAAGGCAGGCTGTACTTTGTGCAGAGTCAGTCAGTCGCTGTGCTGGTGTCTGGTGAGTACGATGATCTGCTGCCTCGTGACCTTGCAAGCTGTTTTACAATGGGAATTGGTTCAGGTTTTCGTCTTATGAATTTTCCATAATTAATTAGTTCTGTTTTTCGTCTTATGAATTTTGTATAATTTTTAATATCATTTGTCAGAAGTATTCTGGGTTTCCTGTGAGTGTTATTATAGATTAACTACACTACTGGCCATTAAAACTGGTACACCACGAACATGACATGCTACAGACGCGAAATTTAACCGACAGGAAGAAGATGTTTCGATATGCAATTGATTAGCGTTTCAGAGCATTCACACAAGGCTGGCGCCCGTGGCGACACCTACAACATGCTGACATGAGGAAAGTTTCCAACCGATTTCTCAAACACAAAGAGCAGTTGACCGGCGTTACCTGGTGAAACGTTGTTGTGATGCCTCCTGTAAGGAGGAGAAATGCGTACCATCACGTTTCCGACTTTGATAAAGGTCGCATTGTAGCCTATCGCGATTGCGGTTTATCGTATCGCGACATTGCTGCTCGCGTTGGTCGAGATCCAATGACTGTTAGCAGAATATGGAATCGGAGGGTTCAGGAGGGTTATACGGAACGCCATGCTGGATCCCAACGGCCTCGTATCACTAGCAGTCGAGAAGACAGGCATCTTATCCCCATGGCTATAACGGATCGTGCAGCCACGTCTCGATCCCTGAGTCAACAGATGGGGACGTTTGCAAGACAACAACCACCTGCACGAACAGTTCGACGACGTTTGCAGCAGCATGGACTATCAACTCGGAGACCATGTCTGCGGTTACCCTTGACGCTGAATCACAGACAGCAGCGTCTGCGATGGTGTACTCAACGACGAACGTGGGTGCACGAATGGCAAAACGTCATTTTTTGGGATGAACGGAGGTTCTGTTTATAGCATCACGATGGTCGCATCCGTGTTTGGCGACATAGCGGTGAACGCACATTGGAAGCGTGTATTCGTCATCGCCATACTGGCGTATCACCCGGCGTAATGGTATGGGGTGCCCTTGGTTACACGTCTCGGTCACTTTGAACAGTGGACGTTACATTTCAGATGTGTTACGACCCGTGGCTCTACCCTTCATTCGATCCCTGCGAGACCCTACATTTCAGCAGGATAATAAAGTTGCAGGTCCTGTACGGGTCTTTCTGGATACAGGAAATGTTCGACTGCTGCCCTGGCCAGCACATTCTCCAGATCTCTCACCAATTGAAAACGTCTGGTCAATGGCGGCCGAGTAACTGGCTCGTCACAATACGCCAGTCACTACTCTTGATGAACTGTGGTATTGTGTTGAAACTGCGTGGG
Source organism: Schistocerca gregaria (assembly GCF_023897955.1). Lineage (NCBI taxonomy): Eukaryota > Metazoa > Arthropoda > Insecta > Orthoptera > Acrididae > Schistocerca > Schistocerca gregaria. Next base: position 460,056,207 of record NC_064927.1, on the reverse strand, counting down.
CAGCTGTACCTGTACACGCCATCCAAGCTCTGTTTGACTCAATGCCCAGGCGTATCAAGGCCGTTATTACGGCCAGAGGTGGTTGCTCTGGGTGCTGATTTCTCAGGATCTGTGCACCCAATTTTCGTGAAAATGTAATCACATGACACTTCTATATATATATTTGTCCAATGAATATCCGTTTATCATCTCCATGTTTCTGTTTTTTTGTTTTGGTGTAGCAATTTTAATGGTGACTTTATTTCTTATCTGGTCACTACTGAACTTGCGAATGGTGACGTCAAATAATTTATTGTCTGTGAGTCACAGGCCGCTTTTGACGACTTAATCTTTCCTAGAAAATGATGAATTTTGTTCTCTGTCATTCTGCGGATGTTTGAATGGTTATGTGTGAGCACATTAACGTCAATGAAGCGTTCCTTAGTCAGCCTAATCCTATCTGAGTAATGATGATTAATGTAATGACAAACAGCTTCGCCAGCGTGCCATCCCACCTCCCGTGGTTATTAACATGATTTACCGTGTAAGAAAAAAATACTAGGAAGCATTTCGTGAAGTTAATTTCCTGATTGGTCGATTGAGGTCCACTAGTTAAATTTACTTTGCACGGACTCCGTGTGAATAAACTTGGGGCCAAATTCAATTACAGTTTATCTAACTGCAGATGGTTTGGCATCATGTGGAAGTTATAGAATTATAATCACTAGTTTTTTCAGTGGGAAAGTATTGGCTACGACAAAGTCTGTGGCATGCCAAAACTTCGTCCCGCTGAAGCACAAATTGGAAATATTTCGGCGGTTTCAGTATTTCATAAACAGTGGGCGACTTTTACGGCATTTATAGTGATGACTAACGGTGGCTACTTTAACTGTGCACCAAACTTCCCATAGCTGTTCTACTGAGGTTTATTCATTTGATCGCTAATGATTCTCAAAACTAGCTTGGCTTCGTTATTTGAATTTTGTAGTTTTTGCAGATAGTGCATGGTGTTTGCCTTTTGGTAGACGTGGGGAAGTGTTGTGGAGCATTATTTCTAGTGTACACCAAATTTTAATTGCGCTAGCTACTAGTTTTGAATAAAGCTCTCTATTTGTAATACAAAATATTTTGATCCTTATGACAGCCACTTATTCCCTGATATTCCACTACAAGTATCTCTGGGCTCTAGTAACTTAATACTGTATTGAAAGTGAACAGCTTAAATGAATCTAAATGATGGACAAGCTTTGTTACCGTAATTTCACTCATTTGGGGACTTCAATTGTTTTATGAAAGAGCGTGAGATTTAAAAACTAATTATCAACTATACTGTGGCTCTACTATAGCTGCAATGTTCCCGTGGAGAACACACAAAAACAGCTCGCCAGTAACAGATCAGGTACCATCAAGCTTTACTCTCCAACGTGAAAAAAAAAAAATTGAAATCTCCACTATGGGGACTTCGAAGCTATTTCTACTGTCTTACTTGTACCCACTGTAATGCTGTTAAGGAAGTGTAAAACATTGCCTGTTGAACTTCTAAACTGCCAGATTTGTTTTCTTCTGTATTGCTAAGTCCAGTACTGAAGTACAGCACTCAGAAGAGCTGTGTAGTGCAACTCTAGCTTACGTCTATTGCTAAGCATTTTATTCCACTTTTGTCTGTACAGCCATTCGCTCTTCCATCGAGTGCTGTCTACACCAGCTTGGTAATAAACTGTTTCAATCTATATGCATCTACTCAATTTCAGTGACTTTCAGAAGTTGTTATATTTAGCTTATCATCTCTGTAGAAATAAACTATGATTTTTAGTTTCCTATTGTGATACCAGTACCTCATCTCTAACTGGATACTTACGTGTTGCTTAAAAAGTGTCCCGGTTTTTTATGAATTGTATCTCCAATGACACTATTTTGGCTATTTTATTAACTTACGCTGTGGCTATAGTTACATGGCAGCTCTGTGTTTGTGATACGTTAATTCTTAGTGAAATTACTGGAAATCACTGGGGTTAGCAGCCAAAACTCTCACACACAGACTGCTTGTGCAAATTAGTAATGTAGTTAACTCTTTAAACATTCAGAAGCTGGCAATGCCACACCTGGTGAGACTATATGCGGTACAGTGCAACACTCACACCCACACAAGACCGCCAAAATCGAGTGATCGAATCGTAAAGCTCCAGTACTTGTTGTGTCACTCAGTGACACAATCTTCACCTCACTGCAAAGTGCAACATCAGTGGTATATCTCATATCATACTTAATTGCAGAGTTATGGTCCGAAAAGTTACCTATACCCACAATAGCCAATACATCGTCTTCTATATGAATATCTTTCCTCAGGGACCTTATATCACAGGTGGTATGCTGAGCCCTATATTTGACGTACAAACAGGATAAACTAGGTATTGCCTACCCAGGAATTTCTACGTTAATTTGGACGTCTCCTCTCCACGCTGACTCTCCTAGTCTCTCTTTCACTCTTATCACAATAAGCAATGATCTGCAAATTTTCCTTGACTTTTTGATTGTTTCTGACCTTTTTTGGATTACCCATAGTCAAATCTCTAAGACGGAAAGTGACTTATAGACTAAATCAACTTGACATTTACTATCTCTTAAAACTCTTGTCTGATTTCACATGTTTCACCACAATCCCATCATCTACCCTATTCTTAACATCACTGAAGTTAACCGCAACGCCAACAGCTTCAATTCCTTCCAAGTAAATTGCTTCTTCACACTATCTTCTGTTTCTGACTGCCAGGCTTCTTCGTTGTGATGCCATTTATTTTGCCTATAAATAATTCTTTTAAGTAACCAAGAAAAGAAAAACCACGATAAAGCAAGTTTTTAAAGTGTTTTATTTAAACCAAATCAGATTGCCTTGCGACACTCCACTCACAGCGAGGTTTCAAGTAGCTGTGATGTTAACGGAATAATCGGCGGGCAATTAGGGTCAGGGTGTTCACAATGAAGAAACTAATCACAAAGAGTTGAATCTATGCCCGTCGGCAGCTGTCACTCGTCCGTATTCTTCTTCAGATACAGAAATCTTCTCATTGCCTCACGAACAGGAGCGAGTCTCCTCTTCATTCGCCTGAAGAACCCTGGACTCTCTGCCAAACCACGGTTTCGCCGGTAATCTCTCTCGTTCCGATACATGTCGAGTAGACTCTCCATCAAACGCCCAATCAGCGATGTGGGTGGAGGGTTCTCCTGCGAAAGAGAAAAGAATTATTTTTATTACGCCACTTCCTTGAGCAACACTATATCTGCTGCTTAAGGTATTGCAGCCGACAAACACTCTGTAACAGGGCGGTGACTACGACTTTTGCGAGTAATCAAAATAACAGAAATGTAATATGGAAGCTCATGTAGACATAAATAAATTTTCATAATGACAATATCACAACTTCACGAACTTTCCAGCAAATGAATTAACACAAGTGTTGCAGTCATCGTTATGACCTTACTCATAAATATGCATATTCTTGTTTTGGATCAATCTAATGACCATCATAACAATCGGCATGGGTTACTGAATTTATTAAACAAATTTGTGACCAATAAATGTTTTCGTTTCCACCTATTCTCAAATAATGAATCGCGTTTGCCCTTAACATGAACTTGTCACGCCCCATCATCACGTCGTAGTGTTTTACAGAATTTTGGTGTAGTTTATAGGGGAGATGATGGGTGAATGAATTAATTAAACCTACATTTACATATATATTTATTATAAGTGTCTTATGCAAAAAGATAATAATAATAAAAAGAAGAAAGCTACGTTTGAATTTCTAATGTAATGCTGTATTTGTAACAGCCACATGGCTAACATACCATTGCATGTATCTCAGCTCTGAGCTGTGCCATCGCAATCTGCACTTCCTGCGACGGTGGCTCTCGGATAATCTTCCGTCTGCGTGGTCTGTTGGCAAAGATCTGCAGACGACTGGGTGGTACAGGAACTCCGGGCGGGTAGTAGGAGCCAGAGACTTCCTCCTCTTCATCTTCGACACCAGGCAAGTCAAAATGCACAATTCGTGGTCATGGACCAAACTGTGGAATGAAATTGTCATGTCAGTAAACGTGGCTGCATAACATCATTGGAATTCATTTCTTTCCTATTTCTTGAACACTCTGACTGTAATTATTGTCTGACTTTGTACAAAGTGGGCTGTGCTGCTTACATGCACTGCGTGAAGCAATGGTTTATCAGCAACGGCCTCTTCGCTGTCAGTGGTGGTGGACTCCGCCTTCTTCTCGTTCGGCTCTGGTCGAGATGGCCGAAGGCGGCGCAGAAGCGCGGGTGTTCGCGACTCATCGACCAGCCTGGGTTTCCCCTGGCTGGCAGCTGGCGAACAGATCTGCGAGAACATCTGGAAACGTAAGACAAGCAGTCTTTAGTGGATGCAGTGTTCGCTGAGGTGAAAATGGTCGTGTCAAGTGTGGCTTATTGTCAAGCATCATGTCGGTCTCGTGTTCACACCGTGTGAACACTCTCCAGCCCTTGACACAAACATAAAAAATTAACATTAAGGGTTACTGTATTCTAGATGGAAACTGCAATGAAACTGAACAGAAAACTGATCGATTATTGAAAACAAGAAACATTTGTAACAAGGAAACAATCATTGAGAATAATGGAAGTTACTAAATTTGTTAACTGTACACTATAACGTTATTGACACTCACTTAGCACCACACAATTAATTAGTTTTCGTAAAAACTTGCTATCAAGTCAAATCTATTTATTCTTCAAAATTTTTGAAGAAAGTTGGGGCATTCATAGCTGTATTAATAGTGATGGTCACCTTTTCGGGTATTTGAAAAATTACTGAGCGAAGTTATTTCATTTTGTATGTGCAAACAATTTATATAAACCTTCTGACATCATAAGAAAAAATCCGGGTCAATTCTAGTGTCCGATACCACCCGTCGGCTTTGACCAATGACGTACTATTTGATGTTATTTTGTTTGTGCCGCAGATTGCTGTCGATGAACGTTAAATGATTTCTCTGGATTTCCTCCATCCGCGCGTATATTAAAAATTCGATGTAGATTGTTTTGTTTTCATCTCGTAATTTGTTTTAGGCATCTTTTGTTAATGAAAGTAGTCGTGATTTATAAGTAGTCGTGATTTATAAGGTTTTGATTTCTCACGCCGTTCGTTATGGATAAGTCATTTGTTTTTCCTGCGAAAATCCTGCTTCAGAAAACGAGTGACCGTACATTAACTATAAAATTTTTGCAATCATTGGGCGTCATTGTTGAATTTTGCAAGTGCAGTGTCTGTGAAAATTATGTGGGTTTGACGAAGGTTGCGTTATCACGAACTTCCGACGTATACATGTAGAGATGCTGAAAAAATAACAAATAGAGATCTATACACAGGGGGACGTAGTTCGAAAGATCGAGGCTGAATTTAGAAGCAATTGTCATTCTAACCTACTATTTTTGCTATGAATATTCTTGCAAATCTGTCATGAACGAGGCAGGGGCTTCGTGTTGCACTGTAGTCTACTGGTTTTTGTAGAGAAGTCTGCGGGGAAGTTATGAAGTATAGGAGGTTTCTGGGGGCAGCCATAATACGATCCGTTCCATTCATAGATTGTCCATTGCAGCATTGCTGCCTCACGTATGACATCATTGGTCAAAGCCGACGGGTAATATCGGACACTAGAATTTATCCAAAAATCCTTTACTCCCTACTCAAGGATTTGTACTCACAATTCCCGATTAATTTTCTGGACTACAAGCAGTGGAAAATGAAGTCGCTCAACAAGCAGAGAAGTTAATCGGTAATGTAAAAATAGAGCTGATGGTGGCAAGGGAGGAATAACCTCATTTACTGATAGTCAAACAGAGATAATGATAGTCGATTATGTTGCTCAACAATATCAGGCACTCAACATTTAAGTTAGCAGAACGTTTTATTTAATTATTTAATGGTTGAAATTGATATCTGAAAACGGGAAGTAATTGTAATTCAACATACTAATCCTCAAAAGTCACCAGTTATTCGAACTATTCCCTTCACCTCATCTAATCCAGCACACCAAACAAAACCACTCGAATGCAGAAATCTACATAAAAGAACACTAAATTACTAAGTATGGGGACCACAGTTGCAAAAAGTATGTGAAATAAAAAACTCCTCATGCAAATACCGCTTTTGTTCCATGTATCTGGACGCGATTTTAGAAAAACAGGATGACATTTAGTTTTCTATTATGTCATGAGTAAAAAACTCAGCAGCAAAATGAGCTAATTGTAGTCATCACATCCAGTGTTCGTAGACGACTACCAGCAAAATCAGATCGAGACTTTACCTTCATTAAGGGCACCATAGCCTACATATTTGTGTTGTAGATTTGCAATTTGTTACGGATGTTCAATGAAACTAACCTGAGCTGAACGCACTCTGCTTCGCTGTACCAGAGTTGGATGTTAAACAATGTGTCTAGTTAAAGTTTAACATTTAGAAATCTAACGTGTGCACATGCTACTTACGTTTGGTTTCTTTGATTATATGGTTCCTGTTTGCTAGGAAGTCGAATAGTCCGTTACACCCTCTGTCCACTCGCAATACGCAAATTCATAATCGGTGGTCGCAATGAGAAACTCTATTCTACGATTGTATCATTTTGTCAGTGATGACTACACCAATTTCCATCGTATAAACAAAATGGATGATTCTCTGTCCCGTTATGTATCTGTTAACCACCAGCCTAGAAACAAATAAAACTTCACTCCATTCGACACCATCAAAAAACCTTCCATAAACCTGAGTACATAAGATACTTAAAACATTATTTCGCAACTACAATTTCAGTTTCTAGGCGAGCAGAACCTTCGCAGGCCCAAAACCCTCAGTCAACATTACCAATTCGCTTGCACATCATAACATACTTTCTCCCATTCTGCCAGCCATTCGGTAACGAATCTTTATAGTACTTCAACAGCAGCTCTGTTATGCTCTAGTCGTACCACATTTTACATGTAGTTTCGATTACTGGCAAGCGCGGTGCCCAGATATACTTTACATACCAAACGTTTATCGTGTCTTGCGAATATTACTTGTGAATTAACACAAACACGAAACATGTATTAAATTTCGTCCAAAACTGTATTAACTAGTAGACCACAGAAGAAATTACTAAAAAAACTAACAGTTGGAAGTATTTACACACCTCCCGAAAACGATATAATTTTGTTTTAGTTAATTCTAAAAGGATAAGATTAGTAAACGAGACGGAAGGAAAGTTAATAATCTGAATTTCCTTTGTTGGTACTCACGCATTTCGGGGGCTAAATTATCAAATATCGGGATAACTTCTTTTGATTTGCTGTAGAAATTATTTTATGGAGGATCGTTCAAAAATGCTGAGAATGATTTTTCCCGTCGTCGTAAGATGAACCAAAGAAAAACTTAAGTTCGTGTTAACAGGGCCTAGCTTCGAAAGACACAAATGCAGCCAGAAGACGATTGAATCTACAGTACGTAGCAAGGGCTTTCGAAAAAAGCAAATGAACTTCTGCTTCTGTTAACCTACAGTATTATTGTGATTGGCGAACGTACACAAACGACAAATATTCGCCTACCGGTCTCTGATCTGATGTCTCTAACTGCAGAATATTCTAAAAGTCAATGATCACGTACCTCCTCACTTCTTCTCAACTTCTCCTCACAACACGAAGAATGCGAAACAGACTTCCTAGAAAGCGCACTTCGTAATCGACTCTTTCTTCGGAAGGTTTGTCAATGAGACTGATGCTACGCAACGGTTCGATCGGTTTTGTGCTCGAATTAAATGTTGACAGTATCATGAAGACAAACATGTGACATATTCGTTGACAATCAGACCCTGCTTAAAGTAATCCGAACAGAGTGATCATGATCAAGAGGCAGTCTGTGATGGAAATAGTCGGAAACGATCAGAATGAAGGAGATGTCAGGGGTTCAGAAAGCCCCGTTAGCTTCGTATGTACTCGACTTGTTTCCCGTCCATCATGAGTAAATCATTTAGGGTTTGTGGAATAATGATTGAATCTAGCCATGTCTGTCGTTGTTTCTAACGTGTATTCTGTTTATTTCCTTTTCCGGTGGTGCAGCAAAAAAAAATTGTGAGTGGACTGAGGATTTCTTGATAGAGAGGACATAGCTTGTTATGATGGATGATTAGTGAGGGACTGATGTTGGACCGGGAAGAGTTTAGAAACACGTGCTGCTCGTCTTATATATTAATGACCTTGCCGATAATTTAAACATTAGCTCCGGACCTTCCACAAACGATGTAGCTAACTCCTTTCGAAAAAAACTGCACTACTTTTCAGTTATATCTTCATAAAATATCGATGTGGTGCAAAGATTTGCTTCCTGCTTCGGATGTTCAAAATCTCAAATTTTCCACATGACTGAAAGCAGAAATATTTTATCCTGTGAATAGAATAGCAGGGTGACAAAACAGCAGCGAAACAAATAAGGAAAATGCCTGGCAGTAACACTTTGTTTGGATATGAAATGAAATAAAATGATCACACAAGCTCAGACTGCTGCAGTTTTTAATGCTGAAGCAACAAGTGTCATCGTGCGAACCATTCAACGAAACATCTTAGGTATGGGTTTTCTGGGTTTTCGGAGTGTAAGGCCCACTCTTGTCCCTTTGATGAGTACACGACACAAAGCTTTACGTCTCGCCTGGACAGCTGAACACCGACATTGGACTGTTAGTGACTGGAATCATGTTGCCTGGTCCGACGAGTCTCGTTTCAAATTGTATCGAGCGGATGGACGTTTACACGTATACAGACAACCTCATGAATCCACAGACCCTGCATGTCAGCATCGGACTATTCAAGCTGGCAGAGGCTCTGTAATGGTGTGGGGTGTGTGCTGTTGGCATGATGTGGGACCCCTGGTACGTCTAGATACGACTCTGGCTGGGGACACGTACGTTAGCATCATTTCTGATCAGCTGCATACATTCATTCATGTTCATTGTGCATTCCGACGGGCGTGGGCAGTTCCAGCAGGACAGTGCGACAGGACAGATCGACACCCCATACGTCCAGAACTGCTACACAGTGCCTACCAAACTCCCCACACATGAACATTATTGAGCGTATCTGGGATGCCTTGTAACGTGCCGTTCAGAAGCGATCTGAACCCGTCGTATTCCTGCTGATTTAGGGGTACTTTTGTAGAATTCATGGTGTCAGTTCCCTCCAGCACTACTTCAGTCATTAGTCGACTCCACGCCACGTTACGTCGTGTTGCGGCAATTCTGCATGCAAGTGGAGCTCTACACGATATAAGGCAGGTATATCAGTTTCTTTGGCTCTTCAGTGTGTTAATGATATATAGCTGAAGTTCCTGATACGTATTAAGCCCCATCTTTATGTATGCTGAAGCAATTAATTAAAATTTGTAGCACTTCCGACATTCGAAACCAGTTCACCTCCTTACTAGCCAGTTGAACTTTTTTTTCAATTTATTTTGTTCGTTATTGACCGTTGCATATGTTGGGAGCAGACTTTCAATGACACCCATTCAAGTTCGTCGTTGATCCATTCACTCTGTTATTATTATTATTATTATTATTATTATTAATAATATTATTATTATTATTACACGCTCAGATACCGTGCCGGCAACTGCAGACTCATCCTGACGCTGCAACAGCTGCATCGTTCACACTACTAAGTCTCCCTCCCCGAAAGAAATTCCAACTCATGTGTCAGCCCATTGCAAGTGGTTTTCTAAATTCACATCAGTACTGCTCAGATACTACAATATTGGAATAGCTTCTTAACAATGAGCGAAACAGGATTAATCTAACCTGTACGTCAGACGTAGGTAATATATTAATGACATACAGTTGATGCTCATGAGGCATTTGCGTCTCACCTATCTCTACTACATAACAACGTCTCAGAAATATCAATTATATGTGCTTAATATACGAGCTACGCTTGATTTACACACACTATTAACCCCATTTCGCTCATTACTACGGTGCTATTGCTATATTGGAAAGCTTCGACAGTACTGATGCAAGTTTAGAAGGGGAACAGGAATGGGCGGAGTCATGAAGCGGAATATTTAGCTGGGAGGGAGAAGTACAAGGGTACTGCGTGCAGGTGTGTCAGGTGTAGTGCATGTGTGGTGTACTACGCGACGCAATTTCTTTGTGAACTCAAGACCTGAGTTCAAAACCTGGTGCTGGTACATATTTTAATTCCTTGCTTTGGCCTACATCATTATCGTAGATATAGGTGACTCTTAATCTCTCACAAGGGAAGCATCACATCTCACCCATTTCAGATATAGTGGTTAGGTGGCCCCATGGATAACCTGTCAAAAACTGAACACAGACCAAGAATGAAATCAGGATGAAGATCTACCAAACTACGGAAAAGGAAGAAAAATAGGCACAGTGAACCGTTCAAGCTCAAGACGTACAACATCGACAGAATTTCACTTGCCACAGTGTCATGGTTATGTGGTTAAGGTGTTGGACTGTGAAGGAGGACATCTGTGTTCAGATTTCTCTTTTGCCCATTTTTTTCTATTTTTCATAATATGTTGAACTGTCAGTCGGATCATTTACGTATCTGTTCGCTGTATTTAAATTTGTGTCTTTGTAGCGCTTAACGTCCGTTTGCAACAGAGACGTGCTACGAAGGGACCTCCAGAGATACGTACCTCCAATTTTTTCAATGCAAGTACGACGTGTCATGACTCCTGCATTTCGTTTTGGAAGTTTGACTCTCTAATTCCTTGTAACACCATTTATTTGTTGCATTCAATTCTATGGGAGGTCTAAGCGGCATTTCGCCTACTCTCACTACTCATCACATTTACTTGCGACAGTAATAGATTCTTACCACATGACCCATGTTCTACAACCTGTGTATAGTATGACAATTGCCTAGTCTTCAGAAGAAGAAGAGACACGTCAGTGACCAGACGGGCAGTACATATATTTGTTAAAAACATGCTGCACGAGGGAGATTTGAACACGGATTTTCTACTTCGTATACCAACACTGTGACCACATAACCAGAAATCTGTGCCTCCCAACTTGCTCGATGTTGCTCATCTTCTGCTTGTCAGTTTACTCTTTCTATTTTGCTTCTTTCTTTCACAGTTCACTACACCTTCTTAGTATTTTTATACTTGATCTGCCATCCGCTGGACCAGTTTACCGTAGAACATGAGGGTGGGAATTTCTCTTGTCAGGAACATCAACTGTATATATAATTTTATTTTGAAAATCTTGTCAAGAATGTATAATTGTCTGCTTCAGTTCTCCAACTTTACAACGAGATATCTGTACAGTTCACATCTGAAGTAACCCCAGACCCTCCATTTATCCAGTTCCCCAACAACCATGTATCATATTCCCCAACCTTTAATCACACACGAAATTTGAGCCCAATTATAGGGAAAAAATTTCTACTGAAGTCAGTGGCAGCTCTTAACCACACACAGGCAATTATTTCGTCAACGGCTCTTGCCGGACCCATGTATACTGCAAATATTTTTGTTCCGCTGTTGTATGCTTTCATTTCTGTAAATTTTCGTTATTAATTTCGATTAGAGTTGGGTAACCTCCATAGGCTGTTGTAGACTGCAATAAGTAAGCGCAGAGTACGGTATATGTCTTAGAAGCTTTGGTAAGTTAATGTTGTATCTGCATTACCTTTGGATTTGGGCTGTTTCATACCTATCGGACATTACCTCCTAATGATCGTTTTCTTTACGTATGCAGTCAGTGTCTTACTACTGTCCTCTAAAAACCGGAACCAGTAAACCGTTTAAAAACTCAATGAGTATATGTAAAGAAACATTTTTGTTCTAAAAAGTTATCCTCCTGTCTGGTATTTAAGAAAAAACAGAGTTTACAATAAACTGAAATTGTCATCGCTTACATCTGGTTTTATACGAAAATTGTTGATTTATAAGGTGAAACAGAGGGAATTTGTAGTAAATATATAGAAACCAATACAGTGCTATTATATAGTGCTAGGAAATGCAATTTCCTTAACAAATAAGTAAAATCAGAGACCGCAAAACAATAATATAACACACATGGCTTCTTCAATACTTCGTCGAATTTATGTAAAACATGTTTCTGTTATTCATAAATAGCTTTCACATTTATCAATAATAACAAGGAACTTCGGAATTGGAATTGCAGTCTGCGCAATTCCGAAGACTGCAACGGCTGACAAGTGCGAGAATTATCGCACAATGAACTTAACAGCTCATGCATCCACGATGCTTACAGGAATAATATACAGAAGAATGGAAAAGAAAGTTGAGGGAGTGTTCGATGTCGATCAGTTTGGCTTTGGGAAAAGTAAAGGTACCAGAGAGGCACTTCTGCCGTTGCGGTTCTAATGGAAGCAAGATTGAAGAAAAATTAAGACACGTTCATAGGATTTGTCGACCTGGAAAAAGCGTCTGACATTGTAAAATGGTGCAAGATGTTCGAAATTCTGAGAAAAGTAGGCTCAAGCTACAAGAAGAGACGGGTAATATACAGTATCTACAAGAGCTAAGAGGCAATACTAAAAGTAGACGACCAATAACGATGTGCTCGGATTAAAAGTTGTGTAGGACAAGGATGCAGCCTTTCGATTCTACTCTTCAACCTGTACATCGAAGAATCAGCGATGGATACACACTGAAGAATCAAAGAAACTGGTACACCTGCCTAATATGGTGTAGGGCCCCCACGAGCACCCAGAAGTCCCGTAACACGTCGCGGCATGGATTCGAGCAGTGACTGAAGTAGTGTTGGATGGAACTGACACCATGAATACTACAGGGCTGTCCATAAATCCGTAAGAGAGTACGAGAGATTGGAGATCTATTCTGAACAGCATGCTGCAAGGCTTCCGAGGTATGCTCAATAATGTTCATGTCTGGGAATTTTAGTGACCAGCGGAAGTGTTTAAACTCAGAAGAGAATTGCTGGAGCCACTCTGTAGCAATTCTAAACCTGTGGGCTGTCGCACTGTCATACTGTACTTGCCCAAGTCTGTCAGAAAACACAATGAACATAAAGGGAAGCAGGTGATCTGACAGGATGCTTACGTACGTGTCTCCTGTCAGACTCGTATCTAGACGTATCAGGGATCCCACATCATTCAGACTGCACACGTCCCACACCATTGCAGAGCCTCCTACAGCTTGATCAGTTCCCTGCTGACATGCAGAGTCCATTGGTTCATGAGGTTTTCTCCATACCAGTAAACGTCCATCCGCTAGATACTATTTGAAACGAGAGTCGCCGGACCAGGCAACATGTTTCCAGTCGTCAACATTCCAGTGTCCGTGGAAGGGGCCCAGGCTATGTGTCGTGCAGTCATCAAGGGTACACAAGTGGGCCTCCGACGCCGAAAACCCATATCGAAGATGTTTCGTTCAATGGTTCGCAAGGTGATACTTGTTGATGGCCCAGCAATGAAAACTTCAGCAATGTGCGGAATGGTTGCATTTCTGTTACGTTGAACGATTCTCTTCAGTCGTCGTCCCGTTATTGTTGAGTCTTTTTCCGGACACAATGATGTCGCGGGTTTGATGTTTTGTCGGATTACTGATATTCACAGTACACTCGCGAAAAGGTCGTACGGTGAAATGCCCAAATTCTCGCTACCTCGTAGATGCTTTGTCCCATCGCTCGTGCGCGGACTGTAATACCACGTTCAAACTCACTTAAATTTTGATCTTCTCCCATTGTAGCAGCAGTAACCAATCTAACAACTGCGCCAGACACTTGTCTTATATAGGCGTTGTCGACCGCAGCGCCGTATTTTCAGGAGTGGAATAAAAATTCAAGGTGAAAGGATATCAGTGATGCGATTATTTGATAACATTGCTATCCTAAGCGAAACCGAAGAGGAAATTCATGATCTGCTGAATGGAATGAACAGTCTAATGAGCACATAATATGGACTGAGAGTAATTCGAAGAAAGACGAAAGTAATGAGAAGTAGCAGAAACGAGAACAGCAAGAAACTTAACACCAGGATTGATGGTCACAAAGTAGATGAAGTTAAGGAATCCTACTTCCTAGGCAGCAAAATAATCAGTTATGGACGGAACAAGGGAGACATCAAAAGCACAGTAGCACTGGCAAAAAGGACATTCTTGGCCAAGAGAAGTCTCCTAGTATAGAACCTTAGCCTTAATTTGAGGAAGAAATTTCTGAGAATGTGCGTTTGGATCAGAGCGTTGTGTGGCAGTGGAATACGGACTGTGGCAAATCCGAAACAGAAGACAATCGCAGCATTTGATATGTAATGTTATAGACGAACGTTGAAAATTAGGTGGACTGACATGGTAAGGAATGAAGAGGTTCTGCACAGAATGCGAGAAGATGCTAATACGTGAAGAAGACTAAAAGAAGAAGGGACAGGACGACAGGACATCTGTTCAAACATCATGGAATGACTTCCTTGGTACTAGAGGGAGTTGTAGGGAGACAAAACTATAGACGAAGACAGAGACTGGAATACACCGAGCAAATAATTGAGATGTAGGTTGCAAGGGTCACTCTGAGATGAATAGGTTGTCACAGGAGAGGCCCACATCAAACGAGACAGAAAACTGACGAATCAAAAAATAAAAAAACAAATTTCGCCGAATGCACACACCCATTATGGTTGGTTTATTTTGAAACGTCCCCTTAGAAAAATTGTACAGGACTGTGCTTAAACTGACACACAATATTTTTTAGCGCAACGCAATCTGACTTCCAAAAATCCCTACGAAAGAATGGCCCTGACTAACATTAACCTATACGTTTCACAAATCACTTACCTCACAAAAATCTTCGTTACTCAAGCTACTGCAATACAGCGAGCGCCACTACTGCCAGCTAACTAAAAGATTAAAACTACGGAAGTCACTAACTACTGATAGACACAGTTAGCAAATGAAAGATTTTAATAGAGAACAAACAATGTATTTACCTTTATAGTCATTATATCAGTTCATGACACCAATTCTTACAAATTTCAAAACTCCGCCATCTCTCTCCCCACGTCCACCACTGCTGGCGGCTCACCTCCAACTGCGCAACGCTACGCGCTGTTAGCATCGAGCTGCCGCTGCCCAACACTACAATGGCAGACAACAATGCAGACTAAACACAGACTGCACACGGCACAGCCAGTGATTTTTTCATACCGAGCGCTATGTGGCGTTACCAATAAGAAAACCTAAACAGCCTACTTACATAGCCCCCATGCTCCCCACAAAAAATTTTTACAAATTGTTTTGGGCAGTGGCCAATAATGATTTGATAAAATTTTTCATAATTACTATAACAAAGATATCAAATACACACACTTATTGATACAATGTTGGTCAGAAGCTAAAATTTTCTCACAGTCCATAAAGACAGTCCTGATCTTTCATCACAGTAAAATTGCAGTGTTTTTTTTCAAAGTCTGAGCAATAAAAGAAATTGCACTTGGAAGTAGTGGATTTCTAAGCAGTCTTGAAGAAGTAGTGTTGTCCTTCCAACGAAAGACAGTGCTGACTCTTGACATGCAGACAGGTAATGGGCCACAACAGAGCAAACGCACAGCAGAGTCAGTCGAAGTTTTGAAGAATATTGGTAGGTAGGTCATCACAGAGTAGACCCCTTGTAGTCCTGGTAGAGATTACGGTATTGGTGGGCCACCAGAGGAGAAAAACCCATTGCAGTCCTTGTAGAAATAATGGTACCGGTGGGTCGTCAAAGGTGTAGACCCACTGTAGTCCTTGTAGAGATGGCCAGCAGCCATCTGTTTGACTGTGCAGGCGCATTGAAGAGTCTTGCGGATAACATAGCAAGTCCATAACCCACCACTTGTCCACTCACAAAGTTTTTGGAATTGCCCTTAGAACCAGCAATGCTGTTAACCAGTCCCTTGCTGAGTTATTAACACATGTGCAAACACTATCAGTCCCTACTTCTCACATATTGTCCATATACTATGACCAACAGAAACGTGTGCAGTGAAATGTAATTTACAAGTTACTTAATTTGATGAACTGGTGTCAATTACAATTTTATAACATGAGAATACAACTACAGAGATACAGAACATCATGAAAACATAATAATACAGATAACATTTGTAGTAGTACAGGCTTTACAAAAAAATCGAAATAGCAAATACATCAGTGTTACAAAAATTACGACATAAGTACATACATAAAAGATCAGAATAACTTTTGAAACATCAACTTCACACATGAGCATTAGAACAAAACAGAATAAATAATGTGTAAACATCTTTACAAAGTAAATAACATGTTACTAATGCAAATTATATTTGAGGATAACAGTATTCCTCATCATAGTGAATGTAGCTTAGTATTAGAAGAGAAAAAATTCTATGAAACAGTACACAGAGACAGGAAGAAAACAAATACACAAGGGTACACAAACAAATAGTGGTATAACACAAGAAAAGGACAGGGTTTGTTTTACTGCAGTATTTTGCAAACAAAACTTTCTTTACTTCTCGGAGATCTCCCTTCGTTCTTCATTATTTCCAAGAAGTCTTATCTATACCTGATTTCTGTACTTTTTTCGTATAACTTCTCAATGCATTTGTTCCAATCCATCGCAAATCATTCTCTTATATAGGCTACCCCCTCTTAAGCTAACTTAAATCTACTGAGCTCAGATGCTTAACTATGGGCCGAGGCAATGCAGCAGATCAAAACAATTAATACAAACAGCAATGAAAAAAAAGGTGCAGATAAGCAAAGCAAGCAGCAATAAATGTAATAACTTATATCTAAACATGACAAACCCACAAGCAGAAAAAATAGTACACTGAAGACAACAACGCAGATAAGGGAAATGTATATTCACATCTTAATGTCTATGTAATTAAAATGGTGCACCACTACTTATTCCATGAAATAAATTAGCAAGTACTTGAAAAGAAAATTATGTATGCAGTTCCTGTGAAGGGAAATGTCTTTTCGTGCTCCCTCATTTTTTTGGAGGTATATCACGAAGTTATTCTTTACTGGGTCTGTAGGCATAAAATATTTATATTAGTACATCTATAAAATTTTACTTTAACCAATGCTGCAGGGCAGCTAGAAACTAGATATTAAACAAAATAGGCGAAGCAAGGCGTGAAACGTCGTTCGCTAGCCATTAGTCATTTCATAACGCAGTAAACAATCTTCCAACTAGCATGACAATAGACATGGAATGTTTCTCATCATTTCATTTCAGTAAATATCATAAATTAAGAACTCCAAAGTGTAATCATATTTTTTCAAGTTTGAGCGTGTCGTATTTGCGACGCTTTCTACAAAGAAATGTCAATAGCGAGCATAATGGCCTTTTTTTTACCTGTGCCTCTGAAAGGCACACACTAATTGCTTGTTTCGAGGTGGCTGTCGCCCAGCTGGGTGCCCACGACGCATTACGTGCAGTTGGTCACTTAACTGTCTTACCGAAATATTTACGACACCAGTTTCCGCTACAGTGGCAGTCTCATATAAAAAATTTCACAGGTCAAGAATTTGTGTTACACATCTGTAGAAACAAAATCCTATTGATATAACAGTGTCCAAAAATTTTCGTCCGCATTGTAATACATTCAAGCATTTACATACATTTCATAACTCTTAAAGTACGATTCTTGGTTTTCAACAACCTTTTTCACAAACCAAAGTCCCTAACCACTACTCATTATTCCTTACCTTATTCGTCGACACTTCTTCAATATTTCATAACAGATACGTAGCATAACCAAATAACTCATATAGCATCAGCTTAAACATACTTCAGCAGCATAATTCACATCGTCGTCGTAATAATAACATCATAAGACCTCAGTCAACTCTCTAAATCGTCATAGCTTCCTCCAATAATTTCAAAACCTAAAAAAATTCTCTGCTCATGTCAAAAGTGTCATCTACCTCAAACGTACTTTAAAAATCGTGATCCCATACCAAATACATCATTCAAAGCTCTCATAGTATCACAATGGTTCTGAAAAAAATATGAACAGTTCACAAAGTACAGACAAAATACAATTTCGTAAGTATGAAGTTATCCAACTGTGTAATTACGTAGACATCTGTCACTGATGTAGTAAAAAAAAGTTTGTTTCTCAGTTAAATTATCAGATAGCTGTGTAATTTATGTGTTAGAGAAATATGGTACCGATGTGTAAAGTTGTATAAGTAAATACCATATTAGCTAGGGCTCCTTGTGCTTGCCAAACACATGGTACACAAAGTAAGCGTGTACCCCCCTGAGGATTAATGTAATTATACCCTCAGGTGTTACCGATTACAGCAATGGAATGAAATGTATCACAAAAAACTTTCTTTTTAATTCAACAATATTGATAAATAAATGGTTTAAGTACCAAATTAATCACTCAAATGCGTGCCCTGTAGTGCTAAATGTGCGTTTTGCTGTAAGATAATTCTGTGGAACTGTCGTAGTTATCGTCCTCCAAAAGCTAAGTTCTACAGAAGTCAATGTACTTACCGCATGATAAACAAAAGTGAAATTCTTTGCGTATAGATATCGTAGTTACTACGCTTATTGACGTGATGAAGTAAGTACTGTACTGTAACGTATTGTTGTGCTACAGAACAGGCTGTCTCATTGTAGCTACACCACAAAGTTACTACTAAAACATGTTTTACTTTCCAGAATAATACAGAAAAACTGTGCAGACATAAAACAGATACACCGCAAAAGCAACATCGTAAATTGTCACTCATTTGTAGCGTCGTGATGAAATTGTGTAGTTGTAACATAAACTAACCACTGTGTCATCTGGTATCTTGCAGAAAGTACTTTAAATCCAGAATGTATTTTCAACTAAACTAAAATGTTGCATTAAAATCTCATTAGCAGTACTGGTAAATGTTCTAAGTATGTGAGCCTTATAGTCGTTACGTAATCGTGCAACTAACAAGCAAGAATGTACAAATAACAACACTATGTCGTCTGTTCTCTATAACAACGCATTCGTAATTTCTGTTTAAAAATGTTCCCTTGGTTCTTGTTGCATTTTAACAGTTTCTCAGTGTGACACAGCATACTAGAAATGTGAAGTGAAATGTTTTATGGCAAAGACAAAGTTTAAAAAAAAAAACAGATTATCTCTAAATAAACGGTTTTACATGTGAAATGTGGTGCAATCCTTTACCCTTTCTAGGGCGCAGAGTTTCAACTTAAAAGCAATTATCATGTGATTACGTCGGTAAGGAACACTGGAATTCTGCTCAAGGTTAGCGTCTATGTTATTTTTCTCTGAGCCAGCCGGAGCACGCGGCTGCCTGCGGTGCGAGTCATTGTCTGTCTCTTTGTTGGCGCGGGCCGTTAATGGGATTAGGGGACCTAACTTCTACAAATTCACCTTGCCGAGAGGGCCCCGCCCTGTTTGAATCCCGCCAGTTCTGATGCAATTCAGGTCTGTCGTTACGATCATATCGTCTGTCGTCATGTCGGTAATTTCTGTAATTAATTTCTTGTCGGTCACGTGGTGGAGAATTTCTCCCTGAATCGTAACTGCGCGCTGGACCGTTGCGTCTTAAGTTATTCCGTCTCCCTTGATAATAATTATTTTGGTTTCCATATTGTCTGTTTCTCTGATTGTCTCTGTGATAGTCATTACCGCGGAGAGGTGATCTTTCCCTGTAATAATTACTACTCTGCCAACGGTTGTCATACGGGTGGTGTCTGTTTTGGTCACGATTTACGTTGTACGAATAGCCTTGTCGTGAATTATTTCTGTCATCGCGGAATTGTGACAGGTGTGACCTGTAATTGTTGTGCTCCTGTTTTCGCGTTCCGCGATTGTCAGTGTCAATTTCCAGTTCTTGTAACAGTCCCTGAAAAGCTTCAATGTCGTCTTTGCATCGTCCTGCTAAAATAATCTGTCGTAAATGTTCAGGTAATTTGATTAAGCAAATGCGGATGAGTTCTGAGGGGCTGTATGGCTTTGAAAGATACTGATTCTTATGTAACATGTCTTCAAAATATTTGACAAGACTGGAAAATTCTGATTGTTCGAAATGTTTCATCATCATGATGCCATGTTTTACTCGGTCTTGTGTGGCTTGGGACCAATATGCTGAGAGGAAGGCATGGTGAAATTCTCCTTCACTGTGGCAATCGTGAATGACCGATCGCATTCTTACAGCTGGTTCATTCTCTAAGTAGCCACACATAAATTCTAATCTGTGCTCTAGTGACCAGTTGGGAGGAAAACAATGAGAGAATTGATGGAGCCACGCTTGTGTATGAATGTCGTTGCCAGAATTCTTAAATGTTTTGAATTTACGTGTAATAATGAACAGCTTATAGTCAAAATCATCGTGTCGGCGGGTAGCATATCGTTCATTGTTACGTCGTGTCGGCAGTTCCATCTCAAAATTCGGTGCACCTTACCAATTTCTTTCATAATTTTCGAAGTGCCCTGTGTTATTATTTTGTGGCTGTTCCGTATTTCTATGTCCCTCTTCCCGTATTGGAGCGCGAGTGTCCTCTGAAATACGTAATTGTTGTATTACCTGTGACAGCTGATCTTGTACTTCCCGGATTTCTCTTTGGTGTTGCGTACTAATTTGATTCAGACTTTGTTTGAATTTCCTAATTTGTTCGTACTCTTCTGTGTCATTAAAGACTACCGGTTTTGTGTCATTCAGATTATCATCTACCTTCTTAGATAAATTAGTGAACTGATCTGAAAGTTCGGCTACTTTCTCCGATAGTGAACACATTTCCTCAGCGTGTTTTTCTGAACCAAGTTTCAGAGTGTCCATTTGTGTTGAAATCGAATCTACTGTGTCCTTTAAGTTTTCCTGAGTTCTTGCAAGTTGCGTAACCGAATCGCTGGATGCAACTGAGTCCATTTTAGCTTGCAAGGTGTCGTGATTTTCACGAACAATAGTTTGCAATTCTTTTATGACTGCTTCGTGATTCTGTAACGCATTTTCATGCCGCGAAAAAATGGGTTGGAAATGCTCACAAATTTGTGTTTTTACGTCATTACAGATTTTTTGACATTTCGATTCAATTTTATGTAACTCAGTAGTTAAATCTTCACGTGTTTGTTCAAGTGTGGTGTCTAACTTCCGAAGATTTTGTTCCATTGTGTTTAACTTTTGAAGATTCTGTCCCATTTGTTTCTGATTTTGTTCAAGCGTTGTGTCTAACTTTTGAAGATTTTGTTCCATTGTGTCTAACTTTTGAAGATTTTGTTCCATTGTGTCTAACTTTTGAAGCTTTTGTCCCATTTGTTGCATTAATTGTAGTAACAATGCACTGGTGTCTGAAACATGTTCCTTAGTCCTATTCGGCAATGCATTTGCACTGGCAATATTCGCAGTTTGAAAAACAGAAAATGTGTCTTGACTTATTTGAGAAAACGGTGAGGACGCAAAACCAGAATCTACAGTATTTGCAATATTGTGTCCTGTCATTTCGGAATCCTGAGGCGAGCTGTTGCCAACCGATCGATCGATAATGCTTCCCTGTTCACTAATTGTTTCACTGGCTACACCATTATTTGCAGCCCGCTCCATTTCCCTATGCACTATTACCAAATTACTACTTTGAACGTTAGTGAATTCATTACATGGTGACGCTAACACACTGCTTTCGTCTTCACTGTCATTTCTCAGTTTACTTTGGAGCCTAGTATTACGTTTTTCACACGCCATTATTGTCACAATATTTCACACGACAACACAGAAAAAAACACAATTTGAAGAGCAAAAATAAGAGCATACATTAACATAGAAAATAATATCTAGTTAATTGCAAGCGCAGCTGCGAAATACTTGGTGCAACTCTACATGCATGCCACAACTGTTTTACTGTACAACAATGAGAGACTGCAACTACAAAGGAAATTCTCTCTATGACAAGGCGCTAGCAATAAACAAAGGCTACACTAACTACACAAACTACAAGAAAAAATCAGAAGATTCCAGTGAGGTATCCTTGGCTAAGGGTCGACATATGAAATGTCCCCTTAGAAAAATTGTACAGGACTGTGCTTAAACTGACACACAATATTTTTTAGCGCAACGCAATCTGACTTCCAAAAATCCCTACGAAAGAATGGCCCTGACTAACATTAACCTATACGTTTCACAAATCACTTACCTCACAAAAATCTTCGTTACTCAAGCTACTGCAATACAGCGAGCGCCACTACTGCCAGCTAACTAAAAGATTCAAACTACGGAAGTCACTAACTACTGATAGGCACAGTTAGCAAATGAAAGATTTTAATAGAGAACAAACAATGTATTTACCTTTGTTCATGACACCAATTCTTACAAATTTCAAAACTTCGCCATCTCTCTCCCCACGTCCACCACTGCTGGCGGCTCACCTCCAACTGCACA
The DNA here is from genome assembly GCF_023897955.1 of Schistocerca gregaria. Taxonomy (NCBI): domain Eukaryota; kingdom Metazoa; phylum Arthropoda; class Insecta; order Orthoptera; family Acrididae; genus Schistocerca; species Schistocerca gregaria. The sequence continues at coordinate 460,033,804 of NC_064927.1, read as the reverse complement.
ACGCTACGCGCTGTTAGCATCGAGCTGCCGCTGCCCAACACTACAATGGCAGACAACAATGCAGACTAAACACAGACTGCACACGGCACAGCCAGTGATTTTTTCATACCGAGCGCTATGTGGCGTTACCAATAAGAAAACCTAAACAGCCTACTTACAATTTTAGCATAGGAAATGTACAAAAAATCATCGTTTTCAATATACATCAGTTGTCACACTATATTTAACTTCAATGCATGCTAACCTGGTTTCATGAAGTTACAAATGCAGAATACTCATGCTGTGGATTGACATAAAGAAAAATTTTTTAGTTTGAAGAGTCCAGTGAAACTCTTAAGGTGAAACGCAATATGGATCATCAAAACATACACAGTCAGCAAACATAAGTTCGATGTTGTGGAAATCAAAAGTGAAAATTTCTTCAGCTCTGACAGTTTAACATCAACTCCATTGAAATGGAAAAAAGTTAATGACCTAACTACAGCTTGGATCAACATAATATGCATCCGAATAATCGAAAGGAAGCCCCATCTAATACAGTTTACGTACCTTCATAACGACGACGTAGTGAGCTTCTAGAAACGATTTAGAAATAGCTCAAACTTCAGGACATTGCGCTGAACTTCTAGCATCTCAGAGTCGAAGCAAGAAAGACCTTGAATTTTGTAGGCCGGAATTAAGTGCATTTTATTTGAAAATCCAATAAACTACATTTTATATGTGTTGGGAGTCACCTGAATGTCATTTACTACCCTCGATATCTCAGATGGCTTTTTTGTGGTTGATCTTTCAAGGTCAATATCTCAAAACAAGCAATTTGTTGTTTTTCTCTCTGGGATAGTACCTTCCTCATAGCACAGGTTTCATAATGTACAAGCGGTATTCGAAGACTGCTGTCATGTAATGATACATTGTTTCCTTGTTTGATGTGGACCAGACCGCGAACACCATACGTCTGGCTCTAAGTAACGACTCAGACATTAATGATATACGATCTGCCGTAATTATCGAACGCTTCTCATTACGAGTGATATGCACTACGAATAGAAGAAAATGTAAGAGATTTACTTAACGAACGATGTGTCGCATAAAGAGTCTGTTGGGTGGTTTCTTTATCAGTCATTAATATCTTTTTCAGAAACCAATTCTGGCCTGGCTCGGTCTCTTTAACCCCTATAAATGAACACAAAGTTACACGTTCTGCTATAAATTACCACTGTGGAAAGTAGAACCTCGGACAGTGCTGTATTGAGTCAGCTGTGCTACTCGCGAATTTTCTGTAAGAATGATGCAAAATTTTCATTGCTGGCGCATGGTAAGTAGTAGCCCATTCTCTTGCAGTATCTGTTTATGAATTCCGATCCTGATTTGTTGTCGATCACCAGCACGAATTCATTACAGATGTCCTTAAGGAAGTAGGTACACACGGCACGAATTTAATTAACGCTGTTGCTATGTCTGTTTTTCGTAAAAGCTGAGCATAAACAAATATCTTTCGATAATTTTCTTCTTAAGTAGGATGTACTGTACTATAAATAATTATTACAGTTCTGTATTATATGTCTCTTTTAGTATCTACTTTTTCAGAGTGGAACACACTGAGTTATTCTACTTGGATTCCTACGAAAAAAAGGGTTCCGTTAACGAGTGTCGGTTAAGAGTAAAATTCAAGAACGAATCATGCTCATCAAGCGAAGTACCACTGTGCAGTGTAAATCTTAAGGTCAAGGTCAAACAATAGGCAGTTCACTGGGTCATGACTACTGCAGTGCCACTCAGTGTCTAGGCTATCAGGCCTCAAGAAAACTTAAGACAGACTATAGCTAGCTCTTGGCCCTTGAGACTTTGTGAAACAGCCAGTATGGACTTTGGGCTGAATTGTTTGAGACCCCTGATGTGGACTAATAATGCTGGTATTCAAAAATTTACTACTTGTGATTGAAAGTAACTGTTCATGATATGCTTTTTGGCAATGTTTTGAGTACTTCTTACGTCTCATTTTGGCATTCTCCCACTTAGTATTTTATATCACCGTACATTTTCCCTTGCTACATATTTTTAATTTGGGTGAGAGTGCCACAATTATAGAAGAAATACATTTTCTATCGTTGAGAATGCCACTAGTTAACAACTGACTCGTTTGTGGTCAATATTTTAACCAGACCACCTAAGGTCCAACCTCTCTGTAATCTGACACCTCTAAACTAACCTATGGCATTCATTTACAGCATGGGAACGCTCTTTTGTCAATAAAGCAACCACAATGAACTTACATTGTTTTTTCAACAAAATGGTTCAAATGCCTATAAGCAATATGGGACTTTAACATCTGAGGTCATCAGTCCCGTAGACTTAGAACTACGTAAACCTAACTAACCTAAGGACATCACACACATCCATGCCCGAGACAGGACCGTAGCAGCAGCGTGGTTCCGGACTGAAGCGCCTAGAACCGCTCGACCACAGTGGCCGACCGGTTTGTAAACAGATGCTTGCAATCGTACTCTATGGACGATAAAGTAACTACAAAGCAGTCTCAGAGTTCAGTCGATGCTATGTGTCGTAATTTTCCTGGTAAGTCTTCACGTTTCCAGAATTTAGCCGATTTACTATGTTTGCATAGTATAATATCGATATAGTGCCTATAAATTATCTCCATTTCCCCTGCATCTGGTGCAAACTGCTGCGAAATGCCTTTTTTTGTCTCGTGTGCGCAAGAAGACGTACATAATCTCAATTTTCCTTGAGTTTACGTAAGTTCAGTTGTAAACATATACGTCTGGACAAGTTATACAGTGTTATTATGGTACCTCAGTATTTTCTTGAAACTTTTATCAAAGAGTTTCTAAAATGTAACATTGTGCTTAGATGTTATAGGCAGTTTTACACATACTCACTCCCACGTTAATATCGGAAGATAAAGTTTCTGTGAGCAGTGAGCTATAGCGGAAAATGGGGAGTCGAAGGAGAAGCCTTCAGTGCACCATTTACTTCAAATTTTGCTGCTTATTTGCATTTACAAAATTAAATCGACTTATCATGATACCACAGTGTAATATAGATATGAAAATGACTGTCTACCTCCAGTTTCATTGCATATGGTGTAAAGCACTGTGATATGAGTTTTTTGGTCTCTTATTGGCAAAAGCGAGTACATAATGTTAATTTCCCTCTAATTTATCTTAATATTTCAGTTGCAGACAAATGCTTTTCACAAGTTATTTTGTGTTGTGTTGGTACCTCAGAATTTACTTGATATATGATCTATATATGATTTACTTGATATATGGTATACTGCATTAATTTACTTGATATAGTTTCACAATTATAGTATTGCATTCAGTAAATAGTTTTAAACTGCAGTCTTGCTTCTATATCGTATTTTTACATTCTGGTACATAAATCAGTGTCCTAAAATAAATAATTTTTTTCACTGTTTAAATCATAACATATTGGGGAAAATTAGGCATGAGCTCTTCAGAGAAAGAACAGCTTATCTTGGGAGATGGGTTTAACGACACTGACACGAATTCTTAGTATTGAGGAAACACAGATGAATGCCATGTTCTAGTAGTTACTTCCAGAGGATAAAGTTCAGTCAAACAGTGTAGAAGTATTATAATATATTTTATTCCAGAATCAGAGTCTAAAATTTCTAATACACCTTGTCAGCTGAAGTTTTCTAACGAGACAACGAACCCACGCCAGTATAACTCTCCACTACTTTTACTACTGTTTGGTTTCTGACTGTTATCCGCATTCCCCTCTAGGCGTAGATGGATGAGAGTGGTCTATAACTTCATTGATGCAGCAGCAGTAAATGTATATATACTTAACAAGGAGACTTGCTTTCCTTCGGGGAGTACTAAAACTCTGTAAGATCCAGTACTTGGTAATATCCTTGGCAATGAGTTGATTGAAAATTTCTGCTCAAGACCGTAAATGGAACCGAAAGCCAGACCAAATAGTAATTAGTAGATAAAAATTTCAGAAAAAAGCTGCGCGATTCGAAGAGATACTGTTCAGGAATATGACAGTGTGTATGCCTACATCAGGTACATCAGAGAGTGTGCATTTCGCAGCACACGAAGCAGACCTAATCATAGTAAGTTAACAAACACTACTTGCAGTTATGCCCGCACGCCCACCGTCTTCGCGACTGCACAGATATCTCTTCGCCGTTGCCCCCCGACAATAGAGCTGATATTAAAGTTTGTCTATGTGTTGTCTCGGCTAGTTAAGAACCATTCCCTTCCGTGTGGCTCGGGCATAAAACATCTCTGAATCACGTTTTGAATCTAATTGTGTGAACTAGCAGTTGAAAATTGATGTCGTTTTCTATTTCCAGGTATATTTCATACACTTTCAACCACGAAGGATACAAAGACAGTGATTTTTTTACCCGGGAATAGCATAGCAGTCGGGTTTTCAGTCATTTTTTTTCTAATTGTTGTTTCCTAAATAATTTGATTTAGTCACCTATGTAGTCCATATGCCTTTGTTTATTCCTATTATCTGTTTACAACAGGTTGATCAACTTTTCTCAATAACCCTTGCATATTCACAGATATAATTCTCTATGTACTAGCTGATATTTGGGATTTAGAAAACAAGGATAAAGTTTCGTATATATTCTGTTTTATTGACACAATTCTCTTCTTAAAGAGAGATGGCACGTTGGAATCAATGAATAAGGAATTGATCCTAGTGTGCATCGTTTCGGGATAATAACAGTCAGTCCATACCTCATTCCTTCTCTTTACCATCACCAAAGATATGATTTCCCATTTAACTGTCCTTTACCATTGATATCTGATAACTCCCAAATATGTCTCTGGCTTTGCAGTGTCAAAGCTTCTTAATTCTCACGACATGATATTCATTATAGGTTCGATTCTATCAATGTCTGTTCAGCAAAAATTTAGTCTTTCACGGTCACTAAATCTCACGTCTCGTTTATTAGCAGAATCACCTAGACAACGATCGGCAAAGATATTAGTATGAAAAGGTCCAAGAGACCTACCAATGCTGCCCATTGGTTTATATATTATATTCAAACCAAAACGCAGCTCTGTTATGTCTTCCTCGTATTCCCATTGTACTTTGCGATACTCTGTTTCAATATGTACTCTCTGTAAAATTTTACTTAACTATTACTTCGAAATACAACTACCGTTTTTTGGCTCTTGGATCATTCCGTATTACAGAATTATAATCGAATATTCGTTTCTGAAGACCCACTCTCTGAAGAGCTGTTACACAGTGCAGTTTTGAGTAGATAACGCTTTTGACACTTGCACCAGCAGTATTACGCAAGAGAGCAAACCTGGTTTATGTCTTATTGTTTTATGTATGTGTATTTTGATTGTATTTTTATATAGACATATAAATTCGCTGAATTTTCGTTCCCTTTACACTTACATTAAAAGTCACTGCATTGTTACCGGCACAAAACATGTTGTGGCTACTGTTATACCGGGTTTCAAAGTGTCATACCCCATCGCTCTAAGTATCAGTGTATGCACCCTCCAGAAAACCCGTTCTGATAAATATCAATTGGCAAACGGGAATACGATTTCCCTAAGAACTTTGCACTTGACGTTTCATGTAGTGCGTGCCCACTGATTACTGCATCTTGTACCTACAAGTACTTTATGAATAAATAAACGAAAGACTTTGAAAGATATACAGTTAATGTTTCACTCCCAACTAGCTGTAAGCCTGTGACATTCCTCACTTGGGCACTTATCGGTCAATTTGAGTAATCAGAAAACGTCACAGCCTTTGAAAAGTCATTGATTTTCCTTGATAAATGGTTATGTACAAGATAAGGAGGAGCGAAGCAATGTGCCTTGTGTGGTACCACATTTAATGTGTCACCACTCTGAATTTCGCTTTTCAGCTGTCGTACCATTTGCTATTGTGACACTCTTTTTTCTGTGTTTAAGACATGATACCGTCACTGACTCATTACAAGGTTTATTCAAAGTGACATATTGCGATTTTAGATAATGTTAGGAAATCCTAGAATTTAGTAGTACATAATACTAATTTAACATCATCTGCCTCTCTGATACTTTTAGAGTTGAAGGTCATTTGACTTCACAAGTTATTCATTCGATGTCTAGTAATTTCCATACAGACATTTGCTTTGTTCCTCTAAGTTTTCTCTTTCTGCGTACAGCACAAGATTCCTGCCTTTCGGAAGATGTGGACAAATGTTGTGTAACATTATTTGTATGTATTTGTATGTCTTGGTTGTTCTAGCGACGTTTTTCAAATAAACCTTTATATTTGTACCAAAAGTCTTGATTCTAGATTGTAGCCGCCCATTCTTTCGAGTTCCTCAATAGTTGCCTGTAGGCTTTAGTACAGCAAAACTGTATTGAAAGTGATATTACTGAAATAAATTTCACTGATGACAAAGCTTTATTCTTTTCCTTTGACATTAATGATCAGATCAACCAGTTACTTTCTGACTTAAATTTGTTTCATAAAATGCGGTGGGATTTACAAACCAATTATCAGCGACTGCATACTTCTACAATTCCCAGAAATTTTTTATTTGGGAACATGATAGAATGGTTATAGTAACTCCAGGTAATCTCAGTCTTTAATGTCCAGCGCCAAATAAATATTGACTTCCTCACACATTTTGGCGACTTTGCAGGTATTGTCACTGTTTGACTTGTAACCTCTCTAATAGTTAAATGCAGTGTAAAACATATCAATGTAGGAGCTCTGCACTAACAAAAAACCATTAGCTTCTGTGTTCCCATCTCTATCGCTAAAGTACAATACTCAAAGAGCTTATTGCACACTATATGTCTACAGCAGTTTGATATTAACCTGTATCGAGCTAAATATATCTCCTTAATGTCAGTTTCTTTCAAAATAAATTGTATTTACCATAGCCTAACACACCTGGGGAAATATCTTTTGATTTTTCAGTTTATTTTGTGGTACGAGTAGCTCATCTTTAATAGTATTGTTGTCTGTAGATGAATATTTGCGCTGTCCAAACGCCCAACTTCAGCTTTTCGCTTAATTACTGCTGCTATATGTGTTGTTAGTTTGTATCTCCGATTTTCTGAAATATTTGCTAATGACTGAAATTATTAGAAATCAGTGGGATTCGCTGACATGTTTCTGTCGGGCAGACTGCGTCTAGAAATTAGTAGTGTAAGTAATCACTTAAAGAAAACATTCAGATGCAGGCAACGTCACATGTTGTACGACAATGTGAGGTGCGATGCATCAGTCACGCACATAGATAACTGGCACGGTTTGTTGAACAAATCCCCAGGCACTAAGGGCTGTTGTATTACTCAAATAATGATACGATCTTCATCTTAGAGAAAGCAGCATTTTTAGTGACTTTCCTGATTTCATCTTCATTTGTAAAGTCAAGGTTACAGTCCAAAAAGTTACTTGTACTTGCAATTATCAGTACATATCCTTCTTTACGAATATCCTTCGTCACATACCTTATAACATAAATTACATTGCTGCTCCAGCGCTTGACTCAAAAGCAGATGGTACTAAAGGGTTGACTTCCCCGCAAGTTCTGCATTAATTCAGACATTTCCTATCATGTAAATTGCCTGTTAGAAGTACCTTCCCGGCCTTCTTTCACGCTAGAATTATTAACAATGACTTGTCCTTTTCCTTGCTTTTCCGACAGTTTCTGAACTCTTACGGTTGCCTGGAAGATGTTGTCTACAGTCTACAAGGCCCTGAAGCCGTTGGAAACTTTTAGTCTAAATGTTCCTGACCTGTACCGTGTCTTAAAAATGTTGCCTGATTTAGCAAATCTGATCACAGTAAACTGGACTCGAACTATCAAACGTTTCTATGGAAAATTTGCATGCGCCGTCTTCTCACTGTCGATCATTTTTCACTTTCAGGTTAGTATATTGCATGCAGAAAGTTCTGAACACTCAGCGTGCTGCTGTCGTAATATTACTGCGCTTTCTGCAAACGGGAATGTGCGCGGACGTAATATTACGTCACGCCAGATACGACGATTTTTCGCGGTTTCAAACACATTTTTACGGCTCTCGGAATCAACTGTGAAATCTGCATAGTTCCTAGATGACAACAGTGATATCAGTCGCACAATTCATCGGCTTTATGCCATTTGTTACTGTCTCTTACTTCATGGGTAGTAGGTGACGATAGAGTTCTCTGATTTTTGTGCTCTTGTGATGAGTTGACATTCAAAATGAGCAAGGAACACGAGAAACCTATGGGCAAAATAATTTACAAAGCCTCTGACGTCTCTATAGCTGATGAAAACGTAGTATTCTATGACGATTCGGATCACACGTCGTATGAAAGTTGTAGTAACTGCGGACTTTCTTGATAAAGAGTTTCTGCATAAGTTTGTTGCGTTATTTTCAAAGATTGTGTTGTCATTCATGGTTCTCCTTCAGTTGTATCATGAGTTGAATGCCAGAGAAGGGGTCCACTGAATGTAATGTTGCGCAGAACTGCAGTATGAACGAAAATTTTGCTTTGATCTTGCGTTTAGTGTGTTTCTTTAGATATAAATTGGCTTTTAAAGAAACATAATCAGAAATATCTGTGCCTGCTTACATATTTGAATAACAGATCTCCTTTTCAGTTTATGTTCTGAAATGATTACATTTAATTCATATTCATGTGCATGTTCAACACTTAGCCCTAGCAGTACCAAAGTATGTGTATTCGAAGTACAAAGTATAATAAACCTAAAATGTTCCTACTATATTTTTGTACACATGAAGTATAACATCAAAAAGTAAAAAATACAAAGAGAAATTTTAGTCAAACTACAGGTAATGGGAGCTGCCTACTGGACCAGAACTGTAAATCTTAGGAATTAACTATGGAATAAAAAACCACAATTAAACACGTTTTAAGGTGTTTTATTTAAATCAAACCAGACTGGCTTTTGAAATTCCGCTCACAGCGCGGTTTCAAGTAGCTGTGGTGTTAACGGAATAATTGGAGGGTAATTATGGTCAGGGTGTTCACAATGAAGAAACTAATCACAAAGAGTTGAATCTATGTCCGTCGGCAGCTGTCTCTCGTCCGTATTCTTCTTCACATGCAGAAATCTTCTCATTGCCTCACGAACAGGAGCGAGTCTTCTCTTCATTCGCCTGAAGAACCCTGGTCTCTCTGCCAAACCATGGTTTTGCCGGTAATCTCTCTTCTTCTGATACATATCGAGTAGACTCTCCATCAAACGCCCAATCCACGATGTGGGTGGCGGGTTCTCCTGCGAAAGAGAAAAAGAATTACTTTTATTACGCCGCTTCCTTGAGCAACACTTTATCTGCTGCTTAAGGTATTGCAGCCGACAAACACTCTGTAACAGGGCGGTGACTACGACTTTGCAAGTAATCAAAATAACAGAAATATAATACGGAAGCTGGTTTAGACATAAATGAATCTTCATAATGACAATATCACCACTTCGTAAACTTTCCACCCAAATGAATTAACACAAGTGTTGCAGTCCATCGTTATGCCCTTACTCATAAATATGCATATTTTTGTTTTACATCAATTTAATGACCATCATAACAATCGGTACTGGTTACTGAACTAATTGAACTAATTTGCCATCAATAAATGTTTTCGTTTCCAGCTATTCTCCAACAATGTATTGCGTTTGCCTTAAGATGAACTTGTCACGCCTCATCATCACATCGTAGTGTTTTACATAATTTTGGTGTAGAGTATAGGGGACACGACTCGTGAATGAACTAATTAAACCAACATTTACAAATATATTTTTTACAAGTGTCTTATGCAAAAAGATAATAATAATAATAAAATAAAGCTACGTTTGAGTTTCTAATGTAATGCTGTATTTGTAACAGCTACATGGATAACATACCATTGCTTGTATCTCAGCTCTGAGCTGTGCCATCGCAATCTGCACTTCTTGCGACGGTGGCTCCTGGATAATCTTCCGTCTACGTGGTCTGTTGGCAAAGATCTGCAGACGACTGGGTGGAACCGGAACTCCGGGTGGGTAGTAGGAGCCAGAGACTTCCTCCTCTTCATCTTCGACACCAGGCAAGTCAAAATGCACAATTCTTGGTCTTGGACCAAACTGTGGAAAGAAATTGTCATGCCAATAAACGTGTCTGCATAACATCATTGGAATTCATTTCTACATTCGTACTTGAACACACTGAGAGTAATTTTTGTCTGTCTTTGTACAAAGTGCTGCTTACATGCACTGCCTGAAGCATTGGTTTATCAGCAGCGGCCTCTTCGCTGTCAGCGGTGGTGGACTCCGCCTTCTTCTCCTTCGGCTCTGGTCGAGGTGGCCGATGGCGGCGTAGAGGCGCAGGTGTGAGCGGCTCATCGACCAGCCTGGGTTTCCCCTGGCTGGCAGGTGACGAGCTGAACCGCGAGAACATCTGGAAACGTAAGACAAGCAGTCTTTAGTGGATGCAGTGTACGCTGAGGTGAAAATGGTCGTGTCAAGTGTGGCTTATTGTCAAGCATCATATCAGTCTCGTGTTCACACTGTGTGAACAGTCTCCAGCCCTTGACACAAACATAAAAAATTAACATTAAGGGTTACTGTATTCTAGATGGAAACTGCAATGAAACTGAACAGAAAACTGATCTATTATTGAAAACAAGAAACATTTGTAACAAGGAAACAATCATTGAGAATAATGGAAGTTACTAAATTTGTTAACTGTACACTATAACGTTATTGACACTCACTTAGCACCACACAATTAATTATTTTTCGTAAAAACTTGCTATCAAGTCAAATCTATTTATTCTTCAAAATTTTTGAAGAAAGTTGGGGCATTCATAGTTGTATTAATAGTGATGGTCACCTTTTCGGATATTTGAAAAATTACTGAGCCAAGTTATTTCATTTTGTATGTGCTAACAATTTATATCAACGCTCTGAGAAAAAATCCTTTTCTCCTTTCTCAATGATTTGTATTCATAATGCCATTCTAATTTTCTAGACTACGAGCAGTGGAAAATGAAGTCGCTCAAAAAGCAGAGAAATTAACCAATACTGTAAAATGTAGAGCTGATGGTGGCAAGGGAGGAGTAACCTTTTTTACTGATAGTGAAACAGTGAAAAAGATAGTTGATTGTGTAGCTCAACAATATCTGTCACTCAACATTTAAGTCAATAGAACGTTTTATTTAATTATTTAATGGTTGAAATTGAAATCTGAACACGAGAAGCGATGGTAATTCAATGTACTACTTCTGAAAGTCACCAGCCATTCGAATATTTCCCTCACCTTACCTAATCCAGCACACCAAACAAAACCACCAAATGCAGAAATCTACATAACACAACACCAAATTACTAAGTATGGGGATCACAATTGGAAAAACTATGTGAAATAAAAATCTCCGTATTCAAATAACGCTTTTGATCCATGTACCTGGATGCGATTTTATAAAAACCTAATCATGACATTTAGTTTTCATTTACATCATGAGTAAAAAAAAATTCTGAAGCAAAATCAGCTAATTTAGTCAGTCATCACATCCAGTGATATACAAAATCAGATCTATACTTTTTCTTCATTAAGGGCACCGTAGCCTACATATTTGTGTTGTGGATTTGCAGTTTCTTATGGATAGTCAATGAAACTAACATGAGCTTAACCCTCTCTGCCTCCTCTGTACCAGAGTTGGAGGTTAAGCAACACATCTAGATAAATTTCAACATATAGGAATCTAATGTGTGCACATGCTACATACATTTTTTCTGTTTCTGTACATATTACGACCATCGCCCAGAAAATGGTTTGGTTTCGTTGATTATATGGTTCCTGTTTCCTAGGAAGTCGCTGTAGTCCATTACACCCTGTGTTCAATCGCAGTATGCAAACTGAATATCGGTGATGGCAATGAGAAACTACGATTGTATCATTTTCTCATAGATAACTACAACAAATTTCCATCACATAAACAAAATGGATGATTCTGTCCCGTTAAATATCTGTTAACCACCAGCCTAGAAACAAATAAAACTTCACTCCATTCGACATCCTCAAAAAACCTTTCATAAACCTGCATACTTAAGATACTTAAAACATTATTTCGCAACCACGATTTCAGTTTCTAGGCGAGCAGGACCTGCGCAAAAGCAAAACCCCCAGTCAACATTATCAATCCGCTTTCACATCACAACATACTTTGTCGCATTCTGCCTGCCATTCGGTAACGAATCTTTGTAGTGCTCCAGCAGCATCTCTGTTATGCTCTAGTCATACCACATTTTACATGTAGTTTCGATTACCAGCAAGCGAAGTTCGCAGATATACTTTACATACAAAACGTTTAAGGTGTCGTGCCAATATCACTTGTGTTATTAGCACAAACACGAACCATACACGTTATTTTCGTCTGAAACTGTATTAACTAGTAGACCACAGAAGAAATTTCTAAAAAACTGAACAATTTTATTTTCCTGTTTTGCACTGTCCGCGGAGCTATGTTACTTACCATCTCGCAATTTTATAGATCCTTCAATTGGAAGTATTTACACACCATCCGAAAACGATATAATTTGTTTTTACTTGACTCTAAAAGGACAAGATTAGTAAACGGGACGAAAGGAATGTTAATAATTTGAATTGCTTTTGTTGGTACACACGCATTTCTAAATGGATTAATTTGTTTTACGAGATTACGTAACACGAAAAATAATCGTATCTGAGCTCAGATTACGTGTTTCGGATATTTGAGTACGTAGGTTATAGTTATGATGGGACTGTGTTGTAGATAAAGTTGGAAGTCAGATTTTTTCTTGAAGTCCATTTTTGGAGATGGCAGGCTAAATTATCAAATATCGGGATAACTGCTTTTGATTTGCTGTAGAAAATATTTTACGGAGGATCGTCAAAAAAATCCTTAGAATGGTTTTTCCCCGTCGTCGTAAGATGCACCAAAGCAAAACTTCAGTTCGTGTTAACACGACCTAGCTTCGAAAGACAAAAATGCTGCGATGAGTCAGAAGACGACATACAGAATCTACAGTACGAAGCAAGCGCTTTGGAAAAAAACAAATGAATTTCTGCTCCCGCTGACTTAGAGTATTATTGTGCTTGGCGAACTTTCACAAAAGACGAATGTTCGCCTACTAGTCTCTGATCAGACGTCTCCAACTGCAGAATATTGTAAAACTCAATGATCACGTACCTCCTCACTTCTTATCAACTTCTTCTCACAACGCGAAGGATGCGAAACAGACTTCCCAGAAAGCGCACTTCGAAATCGACTCTTTCTTCGGAAGGTTTGTCAATGAGACTGATGCTACGCAACGGTTCCGTCGGTTTTGTGCCCGAACTAATTGTTGGCAATATGACGAAGACAAAGCATCTGATATATTCGTTGACAATCGGAGTCTGCTTAAAGTAAACCGAACAGAGTGATTATGATCAAGAGGCAGTCTGTGATGGAGATCAGAATGAAGAAGCTTCCAGGGGTTCAGAAAGCCCAGTTATAGTCGCATGTATTTGGTTTGTTTTATCGTTCTTCATGAGTAAATCATTTAGGGTTTGTGGAATAATGATTGAATCTAGCCATGTCTGTCGTTGTTTCTAACGTGTATTCTGTTTATTCCCTTTTCCTATGGTGTAGCAAAAAAAAAAAAAATTGTGAGTGGACTGAGGATTTCTTGATAGAAAGGACTTAGCTTGTTATGTTGGGTGATTATTGAGGGACTGATGTGGGCCACGGAGGAGTTTAGAAACACGTGCTTCTCATCTTACATATTAATGACCTTGCAAACAATTTTAACATTAGCTTCGGACCTTCAACAAATGAAGTAGCTAACTCCTTTTGAAAAAAAAATACACTATTTTTCAGTTATATCTTCATAAAATATCGAAGTCGTGCGAAGATTTGCATCCTGCTTCAGATGTTCAAAATCTAAAATATTGTACATTACTGAAAGCAGAAATATTTTATCCTATCACTAGAATAACAGGGTGACAAAACTGCAACGAAGCAAATAAGGAAAATGCCTGGTAGTAAGACTTTGTTTAGATATGAAATGAAATCATCACACAAGCTCAGTCGTAGGTACATCAGATGGATCACATCGACTCGTTGGAAGGATACTAGGGAAACTCATGGAGACCATTGCTGCAAAATACGGGACGTGTACGATACAGGACCAAATGGGATTCTTAACGAATACATAGAAGGGTAGCACAAACTTTTACTATTTTGTTTGACCAAGGGGAGAGAGTTACAGAAATGCTGCGTCCCTCACAGTTTTACTCGGCACGTACCTGTCTAAAACGCATTTTACTATTGCCTTCAACTTTTTCCATAAACACTCAACATTGTCAGCGTCAGAACAGAAGGATGGTGCAAATTATTCCATGGCAGCTTACTTAGAAAGATTCAAAACCAGCTTTAAATGAGGAATCTTGGAATTTATTACAACGCTCTGCTTCCGTAGGGTCAGCGAAGACAACACTACAGCGAGCGTAAAACGTTTAGGCGATCGTTCCTCGCGCGCTTCATATGTGATTAGAAGACGAGGAAGAACCCCCAAATAGCTGTTACGATTGGGGGTACCCTCTGCCAAGCGTCGTTAGTAGAATATGAATGTAGTGGTACCTGTTCACAAAGAGATGTTCACGCGTCGTCCTTTCAATTACTTTCAGTACTGCATTCGTCTTCGTCTATATAGCGGGTTAGCAGATTTATACCCTAGATCATCTCGTAAATGTTATGGGCCAAAGCAATGAGTTAAACTGTGTACCGACACTGGGATTCGGACTCCTGTCACCTGCTTACTAGATAGATGCGCCTAGCCCTTACACCTCACTGACAATGCGGCTACCATTGCTGCACGGGTCACCCCAATACGTCTCCCTCCCCGACAAAAATTCCAACTCACTTTTCTGCCCCTCAGCCCCTCAGCAATGAGTGAGGTACGGCTATTCCTGACTGTGATTCCAGTGTGGGTGATGTACACTGAAGCGCCAAAGAATATGGTATACGCATGCGTATTCAAATACGGAGATATGTAAACAGGCAGAATACGGAGCTGCAGTCGGCAACGAATACGTAAAACAACAAGTGTCTGGCACAGTTGTTACATCTGTTACAGCTGCTACAATGGCTGGTTATCAAGATTTAAATGAGTTTCAATGTGGTGTTATAGTCGGCGCACGAGTAATGGGGCACAGCATCTCCGAGCTAACGATGAAGTGGGGGTTTTCCCGTACGACTATTTCACGAGTGTATCGTCAATATCAGGAATCAGGTAAAACACGAAAGCTCCGACATCGCTGTAGCCGGAAAAAGACCCTGCAAGAACTGGTCCAAGGACGACTGAAGATCATAGTTCAAAGGGACAGAAGAGCAACCTTTCCGCAGATTGCTGCAGTTGTCAATCCTGAGGCATCAACAGGTGTCGTCGTGCGTATCATTCAACGAAACATCTTCAATATGGAGTCGAAGGGCCACTCGTGTGCCTTTGATGACTACGCGACATAACGCCCACACCTGGGCCCGTCCACACCGACAGTGGACTGTTGATGACTGGTAATATGTCTGATCCGACGAGTCTCATTTCACATTGCATCGAGCGGATGAACGTGTACGCGTATGGAGGCAACCTCAAGAATCCACGTGCCCTGCATGTCAGCTGGGGAATATTCAAGCTGGTGGAGGCTCTGTAAAGATGCAGGGAGTGTGCAGTTGGAAAGGTGTGGGACCACTTGTACGTCTAGATACGACTCTGACAGGAGACAAGTACGTAAGCACCTTTTCTGATCAGCTGTATCCGTTCTTGTTCATTGTGCATTACTACGGACTTGTGCAGTTCCAGCAGGACAATGCGACAGGACAATTCGACACCCCACTCGTCCAGAATTGCTACAGATTGGCTCCAGGAACACTCTTCTCAGTTCCACTGGCCACCAAACTCCCTACACATGAACATTATTGAGTGTATCTGGGAAGTCTTGTAACGTGCCGTTCAGAAGAGTTCTAAACCCATCTTATTCCTACGGAATTATGGGCAGTCCAGCAGAAGTCATGGTGTCAGTTCCCTCCAGCACTACTTCAGTCATTAGTCGAGTCCATGCCACGGCGAGTTGCGGCAATTCTAATTGCTAGTGGCCCCCTACACGATATAAGGCAGGTGTATCAGTGTGTTAATCATATACGGTTGAAGTTCCTGATACGTATTTAGCCCCACATTTATCTACTATAATAATGTATTCTGCAGCAATTAACTAAAATTTGTCGAAGTTCCGGCATTCGAAACCAGATCCCCTCCTTACTAGGCTGATGAACTTTTCTTCACTTTATTTCGTTCGTTATTGATCGTTGCATATGTTGAGGGAGGCGGGGTGGGGGGACTTCCAATGGCACCCATTCAAGTTCGTCGTTGATCCATTCACTTTGGTTATTTTTTATTATTATTATTACAGAGGTCACTTACCCCGAATACGCTCAGATACCGTGCCCGCAACTGCAGACTCATCCTGACGCTGCAACAGCTGCATGGTTCACACTACTAAGTTTCCCTCACCGAAAGAAATTCCAAGTCATGTGTCAGCCCATTGCAAGTGCCTTTCTAAATTCACATCAGTATTGCTGAGATACTACAATATTGGAATAGCTTCTTAACAATGAGCGAAACAGGATTAATCTAACCTATACGTCAGACGTAGGTAATATATTAATGACATACAGTTGATGCTCATGAGGCATTTGCGCCTCACCTATCTCTACTACATAACAACGTCTCAGTAATATCAATTATATGTGCTTAATATACGAGCTACGCTTGAGTTACACACACTATTAACCCCATTTCGCTCATTACTACGGTGCCATTGCTATATTGGAAAGCTTCGACAGTACTGATGCAAGTTTAGAAGGGGAACAGGAATGGGCGGAGTCATGAAGTGGAATATTTATCTGGGAGGGAGAAGTGCAAGGGTACTGCGAGCAGGTGTGTCAGGTGTAGTGCATGTGTGGTGTACTACGCGGCGTAATTTCTTTGTGAACTCAAGACCTGAGCTCAAAACCTGGTGCTGGTACATATTTTAATTCATTGCTTCGGCCTACATCATTATCGTACATATAGGTGACTCTTAATCTCTCACAAGGGAAGCATCACATCTCACTTATTTCGGATATAGTGGTTAGGTGGCCCCTTGGATAACCTGTCAAAAACTGAACACATACGAAGAATGAAATCAGGATGAAGATGTACCAAACTACGGA
Organism: Schistocerca gregaria; assembly: GCF_023897955.1. Lineage (NCBI taxonomy): Eukaryota > Metazoa > Arthropoda > Insecta > Orthoptera > Acrididae > Schistocerca > Schistocerca gregaria. Next base: position 460,016,551 of record NC_064927.1, on the reverse strand, counting down.
AAACGAAGGAAAATAGGCACAGTGCACCACTCAAGCTCAAGACGTACAACATCGACAAAATTTCTGTTGCCACGGTGTCATGGTTATGTGGTTATGGTGTTGGACTGTGAAGGAGGAGATCTGTGTTCAGATTTCTCTTTTGCCCAATTTTTTTTCTATTTTTCATAATATGTTGAACTGTCTGCCGGATCATTTACGTATCTGTTCGCTGTATTTAAATTTGTGTCTTTGCCGTGCTTAACGTCCGTTTGCAAGAGACAGGTGTTACGAAGGGACCTCCAGACATACGTACCTCCCATTTGTTCTACAAAAGTACGACATGTTATGACTCTTGCTTTCCGTTTTGGAAGTTTTGACTCTCTAATTCCTTGTAACACCATTTATTTGTTGCATTCAATTCTGTGAGAGGTCTAAGCGGCATCTCGCCTATTCACACTACTCATCATATTTACTTGCGAAAGTAATATATTCTTACCGCATGACTCATGTTGTATAACCAGTGTATAGTATGAAAATTTCCTTGACTTCAGAAGAAGAACAGACACGTCAGTGGCCAGACGGACAGGATATATATTTGTTAAAAACATGCTGCACGAGGGAGATTTGAACAAGGATTTTCTGTTTCGTATACCAACACAGTGACCACATAACCACAACGCTGTGCCCGTAACTTGCTCGACGTTGCTCATCTTGTGCTTGTCAGTTCCCTTTTTCTATTTTGCTTCCTTTTTCACAGTTCTGTACACTTTCTTCGTATTTTTATACTTGATCTGCCATCCGCTGGACCAGTTTACCGTAGAACATGAGGGTGGGAGTTTTTCTTGTCAGGAACGTCAACTGTAAATATTAATATATTGCAAATCTTGTCAAGAATCTATAATCGTCTGCTCCAGTTCTCCAACTTGACAACGAGATTTCTGTACATTTCACATCTGAAGTAACCCCAGACAGAAGCACCCAGCCGACTGAGATAAGGTAATCTTGGGGGCCAAGGTAGAGGCTCCGCTCCATTTATTCAGTGCCCAATCAACCATATATCACATTCCCAACCTTTAATCACACACGAAATTTGAGCACAATTATAGGGAAATAATTTCTACTGAAGTCAGTGGCAGCTCATAACCACACACAGGCAATTATTTCGTCAACGGCTCTTGGCGGACCCATGTATACTGCAAATATATTTCTTCCGTTGTTGTATGCTTTCATTTCTGTACATTTTCGTTATTAATTGTGATTAGAGCTGGGTAACCGCCATAGGCTGCAGTAGACTACAGCAAGTAAGCGCAGACAACTGTTGATTGCTTAGAAGCTTTGGTAAGTTAATGTTGTATCTGCATTACCTTTGGATTTGGATTGCTGCATACCTATCGGACATTACCTCCTAATAATCGTTTTCATTACATATGCAGTCAGTGTGTTACAAGAGTCCTCTAAAAACCGGAAGCAGTAAACCGTTCAGAAACTGAATGAGTATATATAAAGGAACATTTTTGTTCTAAACCATTATCCTCCTGTATGTTACTTGAGAAAAAACAGATTTTATAATAAACTGATATTGTCATTGTTTAATTCTGGTTTAATTCGAAAATTGTTGATTTTTAAGGTGAAACAGAAAGATTTTGTAGTAAATACATAGAAAACAATACAGTGCTATCATATAACGCTAGGATATTCAATTTCATTAACAAAAATAAACTCAGAAACCGCAAAACAAAAATATATCAGACATCACTTCAATATGTAGTCGAACATGTTTCTGTTATTCATAAACAACTTTCACATTTATCAATAATAACACGGAACTTCGGAATTTTCTGATGACATTGCTATCCTCAGCGAAACCGAAGAGGAATAT